>NC_057810.1:51531394-51799049 GCF_018294505.1 Triticum aestivum
CCTGCTCAATTCGTTGCCTATCTTTTCCCAGTTTACTACTACAACCTAAGAATAGCTTGGTAAGATGAACCTTCTTGCCAAGCTTTGCCTTTGCTGCGGACAAGGAAGCAGTTACCTTCTCTAATCCATTTATTCCAAGATCTTTGAGCCGAGAAAGAGGACCCAATTCTTCCAAACTGCAGCAATCACCATCCTCATGGGCCGGAAAACCACGTACTATCCTCAAGTTTGTTAAAACACTAAACCCCATAGGTATGTCAGTTATATTTGTTCCCCTGAAGTCGAGATACCTTAGCTGCTCTAACATTACAATGCTATGTGGAACTTGCACAATTTCTTTGCATCCTTTAAGGCTAATGTACTGCAAGAATTTCATCTTTCCAATGCAATCTGGTAGACTGGGAATATCCGTTTCTTCTAAGGACAAATACCTCAAGTGCTTGAGTTTATGTAAAGATTCAAGCAATGCTACAACATGTGCAGATTTTATATCGAAAGTACGTAGGCATGGAAAACGAACCAAAGAATCACCAGGCTTCATATTTATGTGGCCAACTGATATTAGTGTTCTCAATGTCTGTTGTGCTTGTAAGGAACTCCAGTCTATCCCATCTGATTCTGATGCTTGGCTTTCTAGAGATAACCGAAGAAATTTTTGTTCTTTAAGCTTGCTAACAAAACTAGTTTCTCCACTCTGGGCTGCTAGTGCCTCATCTCTAGCCACAAATTGACCAAACGAGCGAACAACATCATGTATGTTGCACGCAACTTGATCCGTGTACTTTGTGCTTGGCTCTATCAGGTTCCTCAATATCAACTCCTTATAGTACTCCCTTCCTAATTCTTCCAAGTCTTCTGAGCTGTGAAGAAATCCTTCACTGATCCACATGCCAATGATGTTATGCCGAAAGAACAATGCAGTTTTAGGGAGAAGGCAGTAGTACAAAAAGCATTGTTTGATACAAGGCGGCAAATCTTCATAGCTTAAATGTACTGCATGGTTTAACTCTTCAGGTATTTCAGATACCGACCATATGGAGTCATGCAGAACCATCTCCCACGCATGATATTTTTTGTCTTTCTGACACAAGAGTCCTCCCATTACTTTCACAGCAAGAGGCAAACCATCACATTTTGCTATAATTTGCAACCCAATGTCCTTGAGAATATCAATTTCACGCGCATCTGCCTCACTTGAGACTACCTGTAAATAAGATTAAGCCAATGAAGTCCATAAGAAGCAGTTTGCCTTACAAGAATAATACTCCCTCCGTCCCATAATGTAAGACGTATTTTGACACTAGTGTAGTGTGAAAAAACGTCTTACATTATGGGACAGAGGGAGTAGTTTGTTAGCAGCTAGTGTTCTATTTAGTCAACAATGAGCTCGTGAAAGAAAAGGACCAGTTAGTGTACTACCTAAACTGAATTGTCAAGTGAAGGAACTGATAAGCGAGACGTTGATGTGAGTCGAAATACCATAACATCAAACATCAAACATGCACCATAACATGATGATGAGTTTTTACTTTCTTTTTAACCGGAATTCTTTATATGTTTATCATCTATAGTACTAACTAAATTACAGCCTTAATTGTGTGGAGAAATATTGCATGGCACTGAAGGGTTTCATCTATTTTTGAATTTAATTTTATTTATGTCTTTTACAATCTACATTTCCAAATAAGCATGATTTTTCTAAGGAACCCCATAATATAATTTACAATATTATTAATTCAATACGAATCAAAATTTTGTATCCATGAAGGCACCTCGGTGTTGGATTGTACACACATTCTCCCAACAAATTGTTGTTCATATTGATTTTTGTTCAGCTCATTAACTTTTTTCTAACTAAAAGCGAATCATGTTATGTTCTGAGCAATATATTATTTGAACATTTTTTTTAAGATTAGAGGATCTTCTGTTCTAGCTGATTAACGATTTTCAGTAAATTTGTTTACAATAGATTAGCGGGTCTTTTGTTGGGATACCGCTGTTGAGAGGGGATTTAGACGGATGGTTTGGTGCAGTGGTAGAGGTGTTAGCGTTAGGGCGGGGCAATATCGTCGCCGACCATGGGTGGGGGTAAGACAACTAGTGGGCTGGTACTGGACGGCGGCAGCGAGTAGCCCCTATGGTTAGGATCTGCGGAGGACGAGATAGGGGAGGGTGAGACCACCATGATTTGACGGCACGACAACGCCGCTAGTACATTTGCGGTGGATGAGAAGGTGGGGATGGTGAAAGATGGGAATAGTACCGAGGCAGGAGATGGCTTGGTGGGTGACCTCCTTCCTCCGTGTACGATTTGGATGTCGAGATCACGGAAGCGACCAGCAATAGGGTTGGGCTCCAGTATTACTAACATATCAATTATTGTTTGTTTATTGACTCCTCCAGCTGAACACAACTGAATCTTGGCCAAAGGCCGAGAACGGAAACAATACCACCTTGCTAGTTTCTTGCATTCTACTTTATATCGTAATTAACAATTTTGCTTGGAATTGCATTTCAGGTGGCGACTATATAAATTTCAAAACTAACATTCCAAAAGTTAAAATAATCTCTTAAAGAGAGATGGTAGCCCAGATTTTGGAAGGAAACAAGGTAACTTAATGCTCTTGTTAGAGCTTGTGTGGATCAGAGGATGAGAGAGTTTAGGGACGAGACTAATCTTTGTTAGTAGCTTGAGATTAACATACAAAGCTTTAGCTCCTGTTATAGTGGGGACTCCAAACTCCATACTAGATGCAGTACAATTCAAGGATCGATGCACTAGGGCCCTCTTGTTCCGACGCCAACTACTGACAAGCCGCAGGCTATCCTACTGATGGCTTGGGCTAGTGCCTGCTATAGTGTGTTCCCGAGGTGACAGCTCTTGTGAGTAAAAGGTAAAGAAAAATATGGGAATTTTACTCACACACTTAATTCTTGTGCTCAACTCTAAAGGTACATCTCTTTCAGAACAGAGGTCATGCGACTGTTTTCAATTTACCACGAAAAATGATACATGTGGGAGTATATGAGCATGAGGCCTAGTGTTGTGGTAGTGAGGTTGTGTTTTATCAACCCATAATGAATTCGATGGCTAGGCTTAGTACTGTGCCTTTTTTACTCAGAGCACACCCATGTGGTTTTGCATTTGTTGTGTGGCATAATTATAGTGTCCATGTCTTCAATGTACCATTTTGTAACCTCAAAAGTAAAGAGGGCACCAAATTATTAGGAAAAACACCAATGCGGTACCCTAGTTATCGCAATGCCTTGGAAAGAAATCTAAGGTGACACCATACAAAAGCTAGAGTGACGGTACAACTTATTAAATGGAACTGGCTAAGATACAAATCTCTGAAAACTATGCCTTGGGAAAGTTTTATATAGACACCCATCATGCAATAAGAGTCAACCCACTATGAGTAGCCTTACTATCTCTACTCAAAATTAAGCATGGAGCTAGTAATTAATGAAGATACATGGAGTTTAGTTACAAACCTGTTTCTTGAGCAATAACCAGGCATCCTCCTCCTCCAACTTGTCGACATGGTGGTATGGAAGCACGGCTTTCATCCCTCGAGCTACTCTTTCATCTCTAGTAGTGACAAGGACTCGGCTACCTCGAGCCACATCATTAGCCAAGGGTGCTTTAAGCACATCATCCCATGCCCCATGGTTCCAAACATCATCTAGCACCAGGAATAGCTTCTTCCCTTTCAAGGTAGTGGCAAGGATTGGCTGAAGCACAGCCAACGCCTTTTCACCACCATGTACTCCCCCGGCTTGCGTGATGATTGTCCTGAGCAACTCAACCTTGTCAAAGTCCTTATTGATGCTCAACCATATCATCTTCTCGAACTCCGAATTCAAGGCTTCATCATTAAAGACCTTCTGGGCAAGAGTGGTCTTGCCGATTCCGCCGACACCAACAACAGCGACCAGCATGATGTTGGTGTTGCCCTCCTCTTCACTCAGCATAATCTCAACTAGCTTTCTTGTGTCTTGTTCGATCTTCTCTCCGACTACACCTGACCGGTCAAACACCCCTGATGTCTCGCGTCTCTTATTTCCAGAATGAGAGGCTTGCACCTTGCTGCTACGATCCTCATAGGAACCAAGAGGGATGAAGCTAAAAGCAGCGCTTCGCTCCTTGATGACGCTGAGCCTCTTGTTGAGCGCCTTGATGCGGGTGCCGATGTCGTGGGCATGGGAGGGATTCCGCATGCAGAAGAGCAAGGGGTTGAAGCACCCCACATCTTTAGTGGACGGACCCTGCTCCATGGCCTTGAGCTGGCAGAGGTCGAGGATGTCGGCAGCTTCATACATGGCACGCTTGAGCTCGGCCACCCACTCTTGCACGCTGTTGTCAGTGATATTTCTCCTATCAGCGTCAGCAAGGAAGTTCTTGAGATCCTTAAGCTTAACATCCATCTTCTCGATCTCGTCTGTGACTCCTAGCAGCATGTGCATCTCTCCGCTCACCATCTCGGTGAGCATATTTTGCACGTAGGATGCAAAAGCATCCAGGACGATCGCCATTTTTGCTGCTTTTTGCTGTAACAAAGATGAACCAACATATCATCTCCACCATTCGTTGTAGCTAATCAAGATTTCCAGAAAAAAAGACAGGGAAGGGCTGCACTAGAATGCTAACATGATTACATGGTGAACAATTTGTAAGCATGCGAAACAACAGAAATAGGCAAACTTGAGGCACCTATATCGATTGATGTAAGCAAAGCCAGCTAAACAGAGGGGCGATATTACCTTCAAGATGGATGGATGTTGGGTCCTGCACCTGCTACTCGTACTGGTGAAGTTCTAAAACGGACTGAGCACTGAGTATATAAGCCAAAGGGAAATTAGCTCTCCAAAGGTCAAAAATGTAGGCAGATAAAGATAACCCTGAGCTTGGTAAGAGATTTACCTGCAATAGGGAGCATGAGCTGAGAGTAGATCAAGAAGCCTTTGCTTGCGGTGATTGCTCTAAACTAAAGCGCGCCACTCACAGCATTCAGCAAGCGACCAGGGAGCCATGGTTGCTTCTCATGGAAGTCCGCTTGAGCAAATGTGTCCCTCTTGCACCCTTGAGATGGGTAGAGAAATATTTATGGTTAATTTTTGCTAATGATGCAGAACGGCTTGCTAGTAGAGATGGACCTGTGTTCCCTTCAAAAGATGAGATGGACTTGTATTGGGAGGCAGTAGTATGCAGAGTTCACTGGGAGGAAGATGCCTTTGCATTTTACCATTTTTACTAAGTAGCAGTTGGGTGGGTTATCGTCTAGATTCGCGCTAAATCCGACATCAACAGGTCGCAGCTTGATATTTTAACAGACATCGAGGGCTAATTAACCTTAATTCACCTCTAGATCCAAGCTAAAGCCGACATCGACAGGCCATAGCTCGAGATTCAACAGTCATCAAGAGTTAATTAACTCTAATTCACCTCTAGATCCACAATTCGTAATGTTAACGATGCTGCAGTACATGTGGTTACTGTTCTTTTTGCTAATTGAAGTTAAAGTAATCATCTAGATCCACGCCTGCAGCGCCCAGGAATCTTTGCTCTTCCCATGCATATGCATGTGTGCAAGCCACTCCAGACAACATCGTAGTACGCATTTTGAATGGATTAATTGGCTTTTGATTAACGGAGCAGGTAGAGGGCTCAGCATCGATTTCACATGTCGGGGGTGGGTGTCGATGCGAACCAACAATAAATAAATGAATAAAAACAATGCAGAAGCCCAGATGCGAATCGGTGCTCACCAGCTCACTTTGCCGCCGTCGCCGCGGCCCGTTGCTTCTCCCGGCGGCGGCTGCAACAGCCTCCTTGTGCTGCGCATGGCATCCGCCCCATGAATACGGAGGAGGAGACGGCGAGCGGAAGGAGGTGAGGGGCTGGGGCTTGGGCGAGGAAGCTGGAGGAGGGGGAGGAGGTAGGGAGAAGCCATCGGAGGTGGAGCGCCGGCGGCGGCAGAGCAGATGGGGATGGGGATGGGGATGGGGATGTGGCCGCGATTTCTTTTCGTTTCAGTCGAAAAAGAGAAGAAGGGTTATCCGATAAAGTAAAAAGAGCAGGCCGATAAACTACATATTTCTATTTCGTGGCTCAACTGTCATTTCATTTTATAGTCCTTAAACTATCGAACTCGCTAACTTAGGCTCTGTTTGGCAATCCACGGACTACAGAATGTGCGGAGCGAGGAAACTACAGCTCCGCCCGCAATTGTGGAGCGAAGCGATCCCGAATAGGGTGTTAGTCCCGAACATGTATATGTTTGGTTTCAGGGGCATTTCCTCTACCGATGAACCATAAAAAATTCTACAAGTACTAGCAAACATGTTTATAAAAAAATTAATCTATTTTATATGTCCATGTTAATGTTCAAAGCGTGACACAATTTCCATGCAAACAAAATAATATTCAGTGGTCTAGAAATGCTTGGACTTCACCCGAAACGCTTGCAGATAATATTTGAGCATGGATATGTATATGTCTAAATATATTATTTTTTTGCCAAAACATTTTTTTGCACGCATGAGCAGATACTTGTCAGGGCAGAATTGGACATTGCTAAAGTACTCGTCCAATTTATGTTCCTACAAAAACAACGAAACATAGTTTTCTTTTTAAGAAAATGCACTCGCATCTATGGACCCAATCAGGAGTATAAAACATTGCTAAGAAAAAAAATCAGGGGAGGGGGGGGGGGGGATACACTGAAATCCTTAGGGCCAACTCTCTTCTTCCTCTTGAACAGGCTGATACCATGCCACCGCAAGCTGCTCCAACACTGGATTCGGCCTCAAATTGCTGCACAGACAATGAAGTCATCAAGGTCACAAAGCTTGCCGGATCAACTCCAACACCAGAGCCAGCCTCACATTTTTCTATACACATTTGAAAAAAATGTTAATCTTGTATTTGAAAAAATGTTAATCAAGCATTTGAAAAATGTTTAAATGTGTGTATAAAAAAATGTTGACCATGTTTTAAAAAAAATATTTTTCTATTTGAAATCTTAATCAAGCATATAAGAATGTTGAAGTGTGTATAGAAAAAATGTTGACCATGTATTTGAAAAATATTTAATGTATATAGTACAAATGTTGACCATGTATTCAAAAAAGTTAATAATGCATTTGAAAAAAATGTTAATAAAGCATTTCAAAATGTTAAATGTGTATAGAAAAAATGTTGACCATGTGTCAGAGAAATGCTAATCTTTTATTTAAAAATGTTAATCAAACATTTAAAAATGTTAGAAAGTGTGTATGGAAAAGATATTCATCGTGTATTAAAAAAATCTTAGTATTGTATTTGAAAAATGTTCATCTAGCATTTGACTAATGTTAAAAATGGGTGGTTAGAGGGACATTGGTATCCCAGCCCACCAGGGTTCAAATCCTGGTGCTCGCATTTATTTGTGAATTTATTTCAGGAATTCCGGTGATGCGCATTCAGTAGAGGAGACGTTCCCGTCGACGACGAGGCGCCTACGGTGACTTCATAAATTTCAAGATGATATACCGGCTCAGTCTTTCGGAGATGCTCATAGGGGTAGGGTGTGCGTGTGTGTGTTCATAGGGATGAGTGTATGTGTATGTGTATATGAGCGCTTGTGTCTGTACTGATATTCAAAAAAAAAGATTTGTATAGAAAAAATGTTGAACATGTGTTAGAAAAATGCTAATCTTTTATTTAAAAATGCTAACCAAACATTTGAAAAATGTTTAAAAGTGTGTATAGAAAAAATGTTCATCATGTATTAAAAAATAGTCTTGTATTTGAAAATGTTCATCAAGAATTTAGCTAATGTTAAAAATGTGTATAGAAAAAAAGCAGACCATGTATTAAAAAGGTATTAAACTCATATTTGGAATATGTTAAACTTGTATTTAAAAATGTTCTTGATACAAAACATATAGAATAAAAACCAAAACAAAGAAAGAAAAACTAATGAAAACCAAAAAGAAAGCAAAGAAAAAATAAACCGAAGAAAGAAACAAAAAAGAATAGAAACTGTGAAAAGCGATAAGAAGGAAAAACATGAATTGCAAACTAGGAAATAAATAAAAACGAAAGTATAACAGCAAGGAAAAAAGCCAAGAAAACGAAACAAAGAACAACAGAAATGAAAAAAAAAAGAGAATTAAAAAATCTAGGGCCTATGCCATCAAGTAAGCTGCACCTCTCCATTTGCCGTGATGCATCGGGTGTTTATTTGGGGGCCTCGGCAGTTATCTTCAAGAACATAGTCGACCCGGAAGTTCTAGCTACCAGGGAAGCACTGGCGCTTGCCGAGGACTTGTACGAGCAGAAAGTTTTCATCGCCTCGGATTGCTTGACAGCGGTGGACGCGATCAAAGGTGGGACGGCGGCAGCATATGGAGCAGTGGTACATGAAATAACGGACAGAGCTCGTTTTTTCTCCTCATGTTCTTTTAATCATGAATTTAGATCCTCGAACTTTGAGGCTCACAACCTTGCGAGGCATGCATTAACGTTGGGGACCGGCCGCCATGTCTGGTTAGGCCACCCCGGCAATCTTTTGTTCGTCCCTGTAAACATTGTGACGGTTGAATAAAAGTTTCGTGAGTTTGTCTTAAAAAAAAAACCTCTCCTGTATTAACATGAACTCTAGCGTGCCGCGATGGCTAGCAGCGCCGCCCACTAACTGGGTGACCAGCGATCAAATCATGCGAGCCCCTTTTTTCTTCCATTTCTCCTATTTTAGTAGCGCTAATGGGCTGGCCTGTTACCATATCTACTTCACACGGAAGATCATTTCATCTCGTGTAAAGACCCTATAGGGCGTGTTTGGGAGCCCTCCAGCTTCTCAACTACTCAACTCCAGATTGGAAGCCCAGCCGAACCGTTTAAGGAGTGAGAGTTTGATAGAAATTACCTTCCTCTGCCACCGCCAAGTGACTACCAAACCGAATCGGTACAAGAAACAGCCCAAGCGAACAAGGCCCAACACGACTCGCCGGCCGCTACCCTTCCCAATGCCCGCTCATTGTCTTCCCGTCAAGCAGTCACCGTCCTTATGCTCAAAAAAAAAAAAAAGCAGTCACCGTCCTGTTCCTAGGGACCAGGAGGCGCCATCCCTAGCGAGTAGCGACCAGGAGTAGCTGAGGATCCCCGGTCTACCCCTTGTACAGCTGCTCCGTCTATGCTCCTCCATCAGCCACCAGCCACGCCTCACGTACCAACGGCGACGTAGCGATTCAAGGGACGGACGCCCTGGTTAATGCCGACGACCACAGATGTAGGACAGCCATGGCCTTGATTGAAATCTTATTTTGTTTTCTAGGGTGGTTTTATGCTAATGTAAGGGACCGGTGCGAGAAGCTAGTTCGCCGAACAATCGATCAACTCCACCTTTTTACCGAGAAGCTTGCTGTTGGATTTGAGCTGAGGAGTTAAGGAGTTTTGGGTCATCAAGAGCTACAGAACAGGCCCATAGTCGACACGAAGCACAATCTTATGGGCCGGCCCATTTACCTCCAGGAAACCTTAATTGATGTTTGCACAAAATGATCAGAAAACGTAGCTCCTAACTTTTAGAAAATTCTGTTTTGCGGCAGATTTAAAAAAATCACAAAATAAAAAGAAACCAAGATATATTTAAAATGTAGATGAAAATGAAACAATATTCAAGGATTTTCAAAACAAAGTTCACAATTTTCAAAAATGTTACCTAATTCACAAAATCGTGAACTTGGCTTTTTTTACAAATCTGAAAAGGTGTCTATGAATAGAAAATACTTGTGAATTTTAATATTTTTTTGCACAGAATGAATAAATGATCTTTCTTTTAAAATTTTCACATATTTTATAAAATATTCGTGAATTGAAATGAGAACAAAAAAAAGCAAAAAAGGAAAATAGGAAAAAATAGCAGGAAAAGAACAAAGGAAAATGAAAATTCAGTGTAAAATTGTTACGACCAAAGAAAACACAACAAAAGGGAAAAACCAAAAAATAACCATATACCCTGAAAAACGGCGCTGTCATTCGCTCCAGTGAACAGTCCACTAATGTTCGCTCAAAATGGTAGCTCCTCGCTTAGGGTAAACTCCGTTTTTTCACAGATCTTAAGAGTTTTCTTTTTTTAAAATCCACGAATTGTAAAAAAAGTGATAATTTATAAAATGTTCACGAACTTGATTTTTTAATGATTTTCAAAAAATATTTAAAATTTTCAAAATATTCACGAATTTATAGAAATGTAAATTTTAAAATTAATTGCAAATATGAAAAAGTGTTCTTGAATTAAAAAATTACTCGCAAAGTTGATTGAATATTTTCACAAACATGAAAAGATGTTCTTGAATTTTCAAAGTTCATGGCTTTCAGTATTGTTCCTGAATTAAAATCGGGAAAATAAAAAATTTAAAAGGAGACGAAAAAACAGGAGAAGAAAAAACAAAAAAAAAATCGTTAAAACAAACTAAGAGAACACACTGCAAAAGGGATAAAAAGAAAAAAAACGGGCAGAACCTTCCATAATATTTCCGAAAGCCCAAATTCTTATATTTTTGTATTCTCGTAAATTTGGTTGAACAATTTGATAGGGGTAAAGGTATCATTGAGAAATTGTGAACTAATTTCTGAAAGCACATTTTGATAGAGGTAAAGTTATCATTGAGCAATGTACCTTCGATTTTATTTTCTACAGTCAAATGTAGAATTTGCGTAGTAAAAGGTATCAAAGTGATGCATATATTCTGAAATGTACTCTTATTTATCTAGCATAGTCTTGGTTTGAGTTTGATAAATTTCAGCTCGATCCTGAGTAAGATGGTTCTTTTCTCCTGCTCTAAGCTTTTTTCTAAAATTGTTGTTTTATACGGATTACCTGGAGCAATTATAATTCTGTTGTGTTATTTCTTGACAGATTGTAGGAGGGCTATTGATGAATTATTATGAATTGTAGCTTTTTGATCGGATCCGTCCCGCTACTGGGAGTAAATAGTATAAAACTACTACATTACATGCCAGGGTTTCAAAAAACTATCGGTTTTTAGTTTTTCTCATATAACTACCAAACGGGTGTTCCGCTGTTTCAGAAAATACAAAACACTTGTTGCTAGCGATTTAATCCATTTCATGACAGGTCAGCCCACCCCTAAACAATTTGTTTGTTTGACCGTTACCTTACGTGTGGGACCCACGTGTAAGTTGTCTCTTCTTCCTTTATCTTCACTTCTCTCCTCTGGCTCTTTCTACTTCCTCTGCCCCTGCCCGACTACCCCCACCCACCGACGGCCAGCTCCAGCATCCGTCGTGCGCCAAGACAAGGTTGACGGCGGGAACGAAGGCCGCGCAGAGGAGCAGCCGCATTGCAGGAGCACGGGCCGCGGCCATCCGTGTGCCATGGCCAGGAGCGCACCTGCAGCGCCCAGGAGCAAGGGTCGCCGCCAGTCGCGCCAAGGAGACCGGTCCGCCACCAGCCGCGCCATGGCCAGGGGCTCGGGCTGCCGCGCACAGGAGCACGGGCCACCACGCGCATGGCCAGGAGTAGCGACATCGGTCAGCAGGGAACTCCGCCACCTAGTGCGTCGCCCGCCTCGCGCCGAGGAACGCGGCGGCTGAGCCACCTTCTTTCGCCTGGCCGGCAACCTAGCCGCCGGCAAGCTGCCGACGCCGTTTCTCTGGGCACACGCGAGTTATCCTCAAGGGCCCGATTGCTTTTTCTAAGAATATTCAGGGACCCGATTGCTTTTTATAGAAAACTTACAGGGGTTATCTGTAAATGTATAAAAGAACAGATTTTTTTATTAGAATATGACAAAGGGACACTGACATGTGGGTCCCACATGTAAGGTAACAGCCAAATAGACGGTTAAACAAACGGTTTTCTTACATGCAGGTCCTAACTGTCAGCGATCAATCTTGAAGCACTCTATGATTAGGGTTTTTTGAAACAGCTAACCACCCATTTGATAGACTGAGAAAAATTAAAATCCGGTAGTTTTTTGGAACCTTAGCCTCTAAAGTAGGAACGAACAGTAGTAGTTTTATGCTATTTACTCCGCTACTGAAGATCTTAAGAACAAAGGAATTGATTTCTCCATGTGGTTCAAGCTTGACAACTAGCCTACCGAGTTTTCAACCACGCAGCCCTTCAGCTACTTGTTTCTCTGTCAAGCAAAACCAAGTTCTTTCCCCCCCTCAAAAACCATGTATGTAGGCTGACAATACATTTCAAAGCCCTTTGAGTCAAGGACATTAAAGTCGAAATTTACAGAAAAAGGACTATCCGAAATTGAAGTCCGCAAAGAGCTTCACTCACTCGATTCCTTATGCTTTAATCAAATGTTTCATCCGAAATTAATGCCTGCAAAGAGCATTGTATGCATAGTGTTTGCCCGTTGTACTCGTAAAAATATGACTTGTCAATTTTGGCAACCATGGATAACAGCAGGATTTCTGGAGAACAAGAATTTCTTTCAACACAACAGGTTTTGTCAGAATTCAAAAACGTGCTTGGATGTAAACTCAACAAAGCAAAATTCTCCCAACTCCTCTTGATTTCCTCCTAGAATTTTGATTTCTCAAGTCAAAGCATGCAAACCGACACTCTGTGTTACTGCTAGTGGAGTTTCATGGCTGATCTTAGGAAGAATTGACTCCTCTCGAGATACGGTGCGATTCTCCGACTACTCTCGAGTGAGTTCGTTCCTCGATGTTAAACACATGATTATGTGATATGTACAGGAGGTTGAGAGGATCATCTAGTTATGGAGATATTGAGTAGGCACATAGCTATATTCGGTTGTAACCTCTTTTGTAGCTTATCTCTCTTATCTCTATTTCTTCCACTACAACATGTAACCCTAACAAACTCCTGTACGCGTATACCAGGCTCGCACCCTGCCTTTATAACACGCAACACATCGCCCTTGATGGGTAAGACGTTTCCGCCAACGCACATGGTATCAGAGCCTTCCTACTTCCCATCTAGCCTCCATTATCTCCACCTGTGCCGAAACCATGCCTTCCTCCTCCGGTGCCGCCCAGTCCAATCTCAATGGGCAGGTCATCGAGAAGCTTTCCCGCACGAACTACGTGTTGTGGCGCACGCAGGTCACACCCTAACTGCGTGGCGCCGGTGTCTTCGGCTACATCGACGGCACCTCACCGGAGCCGGCTAAGCTCCGCGCCGCCAAGGACAAGGACGACAAGGATACCTTCGAGCCCAACCCTCTCCACCCTCTCTGGGTCAGGGAGGACCAGCAGGTGCTCGGCTTCCTCCTCAGCAACCTCTCCAAGGAGGTGCTGGTCACGGTGACCACGGTCACCACGGCGAACGCGCTCTGGACGACGCTGGCGGGCATGTACTCGTCGCAGTCATTGAGCCACGTCAATAAAATCCGAACCTCCCTCATCAACGCGCAGAAAGGTACCCAATCCGCCACCACCTACTTCTCCCACATGTGTGGCCTCGCCGACGAGCTGGCCGCGGCTGGCAAGCCGATCCAGGATGACGAGCTGATCTCCTATATCCTCCATGGGCTGGATCTGGAGTACCAGCCCCTGGTCTCGGCCCTCGACGCCCGCGTCTCACCCGCCTCCCTCGATGAGATCTTCGCCATGCTCAGCAACTTAGATCAACGCATGGCGCAGTTCCACGGTGTGGGCGGCCACTCCTTCAAGTCGTCCGCCAACGCTGCAACCCGCGGACGTGGTGGTGCATGTTCACGCGGCCCTTCCCGTGGCAGGGGACGGTCTGGTGGCAGCAACAACAACGGCGGGCGCTTCAACAACAAGGCTTGCCGCGGAGGCAGCGGTGGCTCTGGTCGATCTCGTCCGGGCTCGCCTCACTGCCAAATATGTGGCAAGCCGGGCCACACCGCAAAGGACTGCTGGTACCGCTATGATGAAGACGAGGACGACTCTCAAGACGATGACAAGGTCGCTGCGGCGGCCGACGGCTCCTACGACATCGACACCAACTGGTATGTCAATAGTGCCGCCACCAACCACATCACCAATGAACTTGAGAAGGTGACCATGAAGGAAAGGTACCGTGGAAAGTATCAAATTCACACGGCAAGTGGAGAAGGTATGCGGATAAATCACATTGGTCATTCAATATTTAGTACCCCTAGTCGCAATATTCATCTCAAGAAAATATTGCATGTCCCTAGTGCTGCCAAAAGTCTTCTTTCTGTTCACCGAATTGCCCTAGATAATCATGTCTTCCTCGAGTTTCACTCTTATTTCTTTTTGATTAAGGATCAGGCAACGAAGAAAATCCTCTATCGAGATAGATGTGTTCGAGGCCTTTATCCGTTGATCCCGATGTTGGAAATATGCACTAGAGGCAATAAAAAAATGATTATTTTTATATTTCCTTGTTCATGATAATTGTCTATTATTCATGCTATAATTGTGTTATCCGGAAACCGTAGTACATGTGTGAATACATAGACCACAACATGTCCCTAGTGAGCCTCTAGTTGACTAGCTCGTTAATCAACAGATAGTCATGGTTTCCTGACTATGGACATTGGATGTCATTGATAACGGGATCACATCATTAGGAGAATGATGTGATGGACAAAGACCCAATCCGGAGCATATCACAAGATCGTGTAGTTCGTTTGCTAGAGCTTTTCCAATGTCAAGTATCATTTCCTTAGACCATGAGATCTTGTAACTCCCGGATACTGTAGGAGTGCTTTGGGTGTACCAAACGTCACAACGTAACTGGGTGACTATAAAGGTATACTACAGGTATCCCTGAAAGTATCTGTTGGGTTGACACGGATCGAGACTGGGATTTGTCACTCCGTATGACGGAGAGGTATCTCTGGGCCCACTCGGTAATGCATCATCATAATGAGCTCAATGCGACCAAGTGGTTGGTCACGGGATCATGCATTACGGTACGAGTAAAGTGACTTGCCGGTAACGAGATTGAACGAGGTATTAGGATACTGACAATCGAATCTCGGGCAAGTAACGTACCGATTGACAAAGGGAATTGTATACAGGATTACTTGAATCCTCGACATCGTGGTTCATTCGATGAGATCATCGTGGAACATGTGGGAGCCAACATGGGTATCCAGATCCCGCTGTTGGTTATTGGCCGGAGAGCTGTCTCAGTCACGTCTGCATGATTCCCGAACCCGTAGGGTCTACACACTTAAGGTTCGGTGACGCTAGGGTTGTAGAGATATTACTATGCGGTAACCCTAAAGCTTTTCGGAGTCCTGGATGAGATCCTGATTGTCACGAGGAGTTCCGGAATGGTCCAGAGGTGAAGATTTGTATATAGGAAGTCCAGTTTCGGCCACCGGGAAAGTTTCGGGGGTCACCGGTATTGTACCGGGACCACTTGAAGGGTCCCAGGGGTCCACTGGGTGGGGCCACCTATCCCGGAGGGCCACATGGGCTGAAGTGGGAAGGGAACCAACCCCTGGTGGGCTGGTGCGCCCCCCTTGGGCCTCCTCATGCGCCTAGGGTTGGAAACCCTAGGGGTGGGGAGCGCCCCACTTGACTTGGGGGGCAAGTCCCCCCCCCCCTTGGCCGCCGCCCCCCCTTGAGATTAGATCTCTAGGGGGCCAGTACCCCCCAGGGCCCCTATATAAAGAGGGGGGAGGGAGGGCAGCCGCACCCTAGTCCCTGGCGCCTCCCTCTCCCCCCGTAACACCTCTCCCTCTCGCTGAGCTTGGCGAAGCCCTGCCGAGATCGCCGCTACTTCCACCACCACGCCGATGTGCTGCTGGATCTCCATCAACCTCTCCTTCCCCTTGCTGGATCAAGAAGGAGGAGACGTCTTCCCCAACCGTACGTGTGTTGAACGCGGAGGTGCCGTCCGTTCGGCACTAGGATCTTCGGTGATTTGGATCACGACGAGTACGACTCCCTCAACCCCGTTCTCTTGAATGCTTCCGCTCATGATCTACAAGGGTATGTAGATGCACTCCTCTCTCTCGTTGCTAGATGACTCCATAGATTGATCTTGGTGAAGCGTAGAATTTTTTTATTTTCTGCAACGTTCCCGAACAGTGGCATCATGAGCTAGGTCTATGCGTAGTTTCTATGCACGAGTAGAACACAATCTTGTTGTGGGCGTAGATGTTGTCAATTTTCTTGCCACTACTAGTCTTATCTTGTTTCGGCGGCATCGTGGGATGAAGCGGCCCGGACCGACCTCACACGTACGCTTACGTGAGACAGGTTCCACCGACTGACATACACTAGTTGCATAAGGTGGCTAGCGGGTGTCTGTCTCTCCCACTTTAGTCGGATCGGATTCGATGAAAAGGGTCCTTATGAAGAGTAAATAGAAATTGGCATATCACGTTGTGGTTTTTACGTAGGTAAGAAACATTCTTGCTAGAACCCTATTGCAGCCACGTAAAAACATTCAACAACAATTAGAGGACGTCTAACTTGTTTTTGCAGCATATGCCTTGTGATGTGATATAGCCAAAAAGGTTGTGATGAATGATATATCTGTGATGTATGAGATTGATCATGTTCTTGTAATAGGAATCACGACTTGCATGTCGATGAGTATGACAACCGGCAGGAGCCATAGGAGTTGTCTTAATTATTGTATGACCTGCATGTCAATGAATAAAGCCATGTAATTACTTTACTTTATTGCTAAACCGTTAGCCATAGTAGTAGAAGTAATAGTTGGCGAACAACTTCATGGAGACACGATGATGAAGATTATGATGATGGAGATCATGGTGTCATGCCGGTGACGAAGATGATCATGGCGCCCCGAAGATGGAGATCAAAGGAGCAATATGATATTGGCCATATCGTGTCACTATTTGATTGCATGTGATGTTTATCATGTTGTTGCATCTTATTTGCTTAGAACGGCGGTAGTAAATAAGATGATCCCTCATAATAATTTCAAGAAAGTGTTCCCCCTAACTATGTACCGTTGCGAAAGTTCGTTGTTTCGAAGCACCACGTGATGATCGGGTGTGATAGATCCTAATGTTCACATACAACGGGTGTAAGCCAGATTTACACATGCAAAACACTTAGGTTGACTTGACGAGCCTAGCATGTACAAACATGGCCTCGGAACACAAGAGACCGAAAGGTCAAACATGAGTCGTACAGAAGATACGATCAACATGAAGATGTTCACCGATGATGACTAGTCCGTCTCAGATGATGATCGGACACGGCCTAGTTGACTCGGATCATGGATCACTTAGATGACTAGAGGGATGTCTATCTAAGTGGGAGATTAAATAATTTGATTAGATGAACTTAATTATCATGAACTTAGTCTAAAAACCTTTGCAAAATGTCTTGTAGATCAAATGGCCCACAGTCATGTCAACCTCAACTTCAACGCGTTCCTAGAGAAAACCAAGCTAAAAGATGATGGCAGCAACTATACGGACTGCGTCCGGAACCTGAGGATCATCCTCATAGCTGCCAAGAAAGCATATGTCCTAGAAGCACCGCTAGGTGAAGCACCCATCCCAGAGAACCAAGACGTTATGAACGCTTGGCAGTCGCGTGCTGATGATTACTCCCTCGTTCAGTGCGGCATGCTTTATAGCTTAGAACCGGGGCTTCAAAAGCGTTTTGAGCAACACGGAGCATATGAGATGTTCGAAGAGCTGAAAATGGTTTTCCAAGCTCATGCCCGGGTTGAGAGATATGAAGTCTCTGACAAGTTCTATAGTTGTAAGATGGAGGAACATAGTTCTGTCAGTGAGCACATACTCAAAATGTCTGGGTTGCACAACCGCTTGTCCCAGCTGGACATTAACCTCCCGGACGAGGCGGTCATTGACAGAATCCTTCAGTCGCTCCCACCTACCTACAAGAGCTTTGTGATGAACTACAATATGCAAGGGATGGTGAAAACTATTCCTGAAGTATTTTCAATGCTGAAATCAGCGGAGGTGGAAATCAAAAAGGAACATCAAGTGTTGATGGTCAATAAAATCACTAGTTTCAAGAAAGGTAAGGGTAAGAAGAACTTCAAGAAGGACAGCAAGGGAGTTGCCACGCCCGGTAAGCCAGTTGCCGGGAAGAAGCCAAAGAATGGACCCAAACCTGAGACTGAGTGCTTTTATTGCAAGGGAAGCGGACACTAGAAGCGGAACTGCCCCAAATACTTAGCGGACAAGAAGGCCGGCAACACTAAAGGTATATGTGATATACATGTAATTGATGTGTACCTTACCAGTACTCGTAGTAGCTCCTGGGTATTTGATACCGGTGCGGTTGCTCATATTTGTAACTCAAAACAGGAGCTGCGGAATAAGTGGAGACTGGCGAAGGACGAGGTGACGATGCGCGTCGGGAATGGTTCCAAGGTCGATGTGATCGCCGTCGGCACGCTACCTCTACATTTACCTACGGGATTAGTTTTAAACCTCAATAATTGTTATTTAGTGCCAGCTTTGAGCATGAACATTGTATCTGGATATCGTTTAATACGAGATGGCTACTCATTTAAATCCGAGAATAATGGTTGTTCTATTTATATGAGAGATATGTTTTATGGTCATGCCCCGCTGGTCAATGGTTTATTCTTAATGAATCTCGAACGTGATGTTACACATATTCATAGTGTGAATACCAAAAGATGTAAGATTGATAATGATAGTCCCACATATCTGTGGCACTGCCGCCTTGGTCACATTGGTATCAAACGCATGAAGAAGCTCCATACAGATGGACTTTTGGAGTCTCTTGATTTTGAATCATTTGATACGTGTGAACCATGCCTCATGGGTAAAATGACCAAGACTCCGTTCTCCGGAACAATGGAGCGAGCAACCAACTTATTGGAAATTATACATACTGATGTGTGCGGTCCAATGAGCGTTGAGGCTCGTGGTGGCTATCGTTATGTTCTCACTCTCACTGATGACTTAAGTAGATATGGGTATGTCTACTTGATGAAACACAAGTCTGAGACCTTTGAAAAGTTCACAGAATTTCAGAATGAGGTAGAGAATCAACGTGACCGAAAAATAAAGTTCTTACGATCAGATCGTGGAGGAGAATATTTAAGTCACGAATTTGGTACACACTTAAGGAAATGTGGAATCATTTCACAACTCACGCCGCCTGGAACACATCAGCGTAACAGTGTGTCCGAACGTCGTAATCGCACTCTATTGGATATGGTGCAATCTATGATGTCACTCACCGATTTACCGCTATCATTTTGGGGATACGCTCTAGAGACAGCTACATTCACTTTAAATAGGGCACCGTCTAAATCCGTTAAGACGACACCGTATGAATTATGGTTTGGGAAGAAACCTAAGCTGTCGTTTCTAAAAGTTTGGGGATGCGATGCTTATGTCAAGAAACTTGAACCTGAAAAGCTCGAACCCAAGTCGGAAAAATGCGTCTTCATAGGATACCCTAAGGAAACCATTGGGTATACCTTCTACCTCAGATCCGAAGGCAAGATCTTTGTTGCCAAGAACGGGTCCTTTCTGGAGAAAGAGTTTCTCTCGAAAGAAGTAAGTGGGAGGAAAGTGGAACTTGATGAAGTACTACCTCTTGAACGGTAAGTAGCGCAGCTCAGGAAGATGTTCCTATGGTGCCTGCACCGACTAGAGAGGAAATTAATGATGATGATCAAGGTACTTCGGATCAAGTTACTACTGAACTTCGTAGGTCCACAAGGACACGCTCCACACCAGAGTGGTATGGCAACCCTGTCCTGGAAATCATGTTGTTAGACAACAGTGAACCTTCGAACTATGAAGAAGCAATGGCGGGCCCAGATTCCAACAAATGGCTTGAAGCCATGCAATCCGAGATAGGATCCATGTATGAAAACAAAGTGTGGACTTTGACAGACTTGCCCGATGATCGGCGAGCGATAGAAAACAAATGGATCTTTAAGAAGAAGACGGACGCGGATGGTAATGTTACCATCTATAAAGCTCGACTTGTCGCTAAGGGTTATCGACAAGTTCAAGGGGTTGACTACGATGAGACTTTCTCTCCCGTAGCGAAGCTGAAGTCCGTCCGAATCATGTTAGCAATTGCCGCATACTATGATTATGAGATATGGCAAATGGACGTCAAAACGGCATTCCTTAACGGCTATCTTAAGGAAGAACTGTATATGATGCAGCCGAAAGGTTTTGTCGATCCTGAGAATGCTAACAAGGTATGCAAACTCCAGCGATCCATTTATGGGCTGGTGCAAGCATCTCGGAGTTGGAACATTCGCTTTGATGAGATGATCAAAGCGTTTGGGTTTATGCAGACTTATGGAGAAGCCTGCGTTTACAAGAAAGTGAGTGGGAGCTCTGTAGCATTTCTCATATTATATGTAGATGACATACTTTTGATGGGAAATGATATAGAACTTTTGGACAACATTAAGGCCTACTTGAATAAGTGTTTTTCAATGAAGGACCTTGGAGAAGCTGCTTACATATTAGGCATCAAGATCTATAGGGATAGATCGAGACGCCTCATAGGTCTTTCACAAAGCACATACCTTGATAAGATATTGAAGAAGTTCAATATGGATCAGTCCAAGAAGGGGTTCTTGCCTGTGTTGCAAGGTGTGAAATTGAGCTCGGCTCAATGCCCGACCATGGCAGAAGATAGAGAAAAGATGAGTGTCATCCCCTATGCCTCGGCTATAGGGTCTATTATGTATGCCATGCTGTGTACCAGACCTGATGTAAACCTTGCCGTAAGTTTGGTAGGAAGGTACCAAAGTAATCCCGACATGGAACACTGGACAACGGTCAAGAATATCCTGAAGTACCTGAAAAGGACTAAGGACATGTTTCTCGTTTATGGAGGTGACGAAGAGCTCGTCGTAAAGGGTTACATTGACGCTAGCTTCGACATAGATCTGGATGACTCTAAGTCACAAATCGGATACGTGTATATTTTGAATGGAGGGGCAGTAAGCTGGTGCAGTTGCAAGCAAAGCGTCGTGGTGGGATCTACATGTGAAGCGGAGTACATGGCAGCCTCGGAGGCAGCGCATGAAGCAATCTGGATGAAGGAGTTCATCGCCGACCTAGGAGTCATACCCAATGCGTCGGGGCCGATCACTCTCTTCTGTGACAACACTGGAGCTATTGCCCTTGCCAAGGAGCTTAGGTTTCACAAGAAGACCAGGCACATCAAGCGTCGCTTCAACTCCATTCGTGAAAATGTTCAAGATGGAGACATAGATATTTGCAAAGTGCATACGGATCTGAATGTCGCAGATCCGTTGACTAAACCTCTTCCATGAGCAAAACATAATCAACACCATAACTCTATGGGTGTTCGATTCATCACAATGTAACTAGATTATTGACTCTAGTGCAAGTGGGAGACTGTTGGAAATATGCCCTAGAGGCAATAATAAAATTATTATTATTATATTTCCTTGTTCATGATAATTTTCTATTGTTCATGCTATAATTGTGTTATCCGGAAATTGTAATACATGTGTGAATACATAGACCACAACATGTCCCAAGTGAGCCTCTAGTTGACTAGCTCGTTAATCAACAGATAGTCATGGTTTCCTGACTATGGACATTTTATGTCATTGATAACGGGATCACATCATTAGGAGAATGATGTGATGGACAAAGACCCAATCCCGAGCATAGCACAAGATCGTGTAGTTCATTTGCTAGAGCTTTTCCAATGTCAAGTATCATTTCCTTAGACCATGAGATCGTGTAACTCCCGGATACCGTAGGAGTGCTTTGGGTGTACCAAATGTCACAACGTAACTGGGTGACTATAAAGGTATACTACAGGTATCCCCGAAAGTATCTGTTGGGTTGACACGGATCGAGACTGGGATTTGTCACTCCGTATGACGGAGAGGTATCTCTGGGCCCACTCGATAATGCATCATCATAATGAGCTCAATGTGACCAAGTGGTTGGTCACGGGATCATGCATTATGGTACGAGTAAAGTGACTTGTCGGTAATGAGATTGAACGAGGTATTGGGATACCGACGAACGAATCTCGGGTAAGTTACGTACCGATTGACAAAGGGAAATGTATACAGGATTACTTGAATCCTCGACATCGTGGTTCATTCGATGAGATCATCGTGGAACATGTTGGAGCCAACATGGGTATCTAGATCCCGCTGTTGGTTATTGGCCGGAGAGCTGTCTCGGTCATGTCTGCATGATTCCCGAACCCGTAGGGTCTACACACTTAAGGTTCGGTGACGCTAGGGTTGTAGAGATATTAGTATGCGGTAACCCGAAAGTTGTTCGAAGTCTCGGATGTGATCCCGGACGTCACGAGGAGTTCCAGAATGGTCCAAAGGTGAAGATTTGTATATAGGAAGTCCAGTTTCGGCCACCGGGAAAGTTTCGGGGGTCACCGGCATTGTACCGGGACCACCAGAAGGGTCCCGGGGGTCCACCAAGTGGGGCCACCTATCCCGGAGGGCCACATGGGCTGAAGTGGGAAGGGAACCAGCCCCTGGTGGGCTGGTGCTGTTGGAAATATGCCCTAGAGGCAATAATAAATTAGTTATTATTATATTTCCTTGTTCATGATAATCGTTTATTATCCATGCTATAATTGTATTGATAGGAAACTCAGATACATGTGTGGATACATAGACAACACCATGTCCCTAGTAAGCCTCTAGTTGACTAGCTCGTTGATCAATAGATGGTTACAGTTTCCTGACCATGGACATTGGATGTCATTGATAACGGGATCACATCATTCTCCAGGAGAATGATGTGATGGACAAGACCCAATCCTAAGCCTAGCACAAAGATCGTGTAGTTCGTATGCTAAAGCTTTTCTAATGTCAAGTATCTTTTCCTTAGACCATGAGATTGTGCAACTCCCGGATACTGTAGGAATGCTTTGGGTGTACCAAACGTCACAACATAACTGGGTGGCTATAAAGGTGCACTACAGGTATCTCCGAAAGTGTCTGTTGGGTTGGCACGAATCGAGACTGGGATTTGTCACTCCGTGTAAACGGAGAGGTATCTCTGGGCCCACTCGGTAGGACATCATCATAATGTGCACAATGTGACCAAGGGGTTGATCACGGGATGATGTGTTACAGAACGAGTAAAGAGACTTGCCGGTAACGAGATTGAACAAGGTATCGGTATACCGACGATCGAATCTCGGGCAAGTACAATACCGTTAGACAAAGGGAATTGTATACGGGATCGATTGAGTCCTTGACATCGTGGTTCATCCGATGAGATCATCGTGGAACATGTGGGAGCCAACATGGGTATCCAGATCCCGCTGTTGGTTATTGACCGGAGAACGTCTTGGTCATGTCTGCATGGTTCCCGAACCCGTAGGGTCTACACACTTAAGATTCGATGACGCTAGGGTTATAAAGGAAGTTTGTATGTGGTTACCGAATGTTGTTCGGAGTCCCGGATGAGATCCCAGATGTCACGAGGAGTTCCGGAATGGTCCGGAGGTAAAGATTTATATATGGGAAGTCCTGTTTTGGTCACCGGAAAAGTTTTGGATTTTATCGGTAACGTACCGGGACCACCGGGAGGGTCCCGGGGGTCCACCAAGTGGGGCCACCGGCCCCGGAGGGCTGCATGGGCCAATTGTGGGAGGGTACTAGCCCCAGGTAGGCTGGTGCGCCCCCCCACAAGGGCCCAAGGCGCCTAGGGTTTGGGGAGGGGGTGCTTCCACCTAACTTGGGGGGCAAGTTTCCCCCCTCTCCCCCCTTGGCCGCCACCCATAGATGGGATTGGGGGCAGCCGCACCCCTTGGGGTGGAAACCCTAGAGGGGGTGCACCCCCCTCCCTCTCCCCTATATATACTTGAGGGTTTTGGGGCTGCCAATATAAGAGTTTCACCTCTCCCAGGCGCAGCCCTACCTCTCTCCCTTCTCCTCTCCCGCGGTGCTTGGCGAAGCCCTGCTAGACCATGCTCCTCCATCACCACCACGCCGTTGTGCTGCTGCTGGATGGAGTGTTCCTCAACCTCTCCCTCTCACCTTGCTGGATCAAGGCATGGGAGACGTCACCGGGCTGTACGTGTGTTGAACGCGGAGGTGCCGTCCGTTCGGCACTCGGATCTCCGGTGATTTGGATCACGACGAGTACGACTCCTTCAACTCCGTTCTCTTGAACGCTTCCGCTTAGCGATCTACAAGGGTATGTAGATGCACTCTCCTTCCCCTTGTTGCTAGTCTCTCCATAGATAGATCTTGGTGACTCGTAGGAAAATTTTGAATTTCTGCTACGTTCCCCAACAGTGGCATCATGAGCTAGGTCTATTGGTAGATTCTTTGCACGAGTAGAACACAAAGTAGTTGTGGGCGTTGATTTTGTTCAATATGCTTACCGTTACTAGTCCAATCTTGTTTTGACGGTATTGTGGGATGAAGCGGCCCGGACCGACCTTACACGTACACTTACGTGAGACAGGTTCCATCGACTGACATGCACTTGGTGCATAAGGTGGCTAGCGGGTGCCAGTCTCTCCCACTTTAGTCGGAACGGATTCGATGAAAAGGGTCCTTATGAAGGGTAAATAGAAATTGGCATATCACGTTGTGGTTTTGCGTAGGTAAGAAACGTTCTTGCTAGAAACCCATAGCAGCCACGTAAACATGCAAACAACAATTAGAGGACGTCTAACTTGTTTTTGCAGGGTATGCTATGTGATGTGATATGGCCAAGAAGAATGTGATGAATATATGTGATGTATGAGATTGATCATGTTCTTTTAATAGGAATCACGACTTTCATGTCGATGAGTATGACAACCGGCAGGAGCCATAGGAGTTGTCTTTATTTATTGTATGACCTGCGTGTCATTAAACAACGCCATGTAATTACTTTACTTTATTGCTAACTGGTAGCCATAGTAGTAGAAGTAATAGTTGGCGAGACAACTTCATGAAGACACGATGATGGAGATCATGATGATGGAGATCATGGTGTCATGCCGGTGATGATGATGATCATGGAGCCCCGAAGATGGAGATCGAAAGGAGCAAAATGATATTGGCCATATCATGTCACTATTTGATTGCATGTGATGTTTATCATGTTTATGCATCTTATTTGCTTAGAACGACAATAGTAAATAAGATGATCCCTCATTAAAATTTCAAGAAAGTGTCCCCCCTAACTGGGCACCATTGTGAAAGTTCGTCGCTTCTAAGCACCACGTGATGATCGGGTGTGATGGATTCGTACGTTCACATACAACGGGTGTAAGACAGATTTACACACGCAAAACACTTAGGTTGACTTGACGAGCCTAGCATGTACAGACATGGCCTCGGAACACAAGAGACCAAAAGGTCGAGCATGAGTCATATAGTAGATACGATCAACATGAAGATGTTCATCGATGATGACTAGTCCGTCTCACGTGATGATCGGACACGGCCTAGTTGACTCGGATCATGTAATCACTTAGATGACTAGAGGGATGTCTATCTGAGTGGGAGTTCATAAGATGAACTTAATTATCCTAAACATAGTCAAAAGATCTTTGCAAATTATGTCGTAAGCTCGCGCTTTAGTTCCACTGTTTAGATATGTTCCTAGAGAAAATATAGTTGAAAGTTGACAGTAGCGATTATGCGGACAGTAGAAAGCTTATGTCCTTAATGCACCGCTCAGTGTGCTGAACCCCAAACATCGTTTGTGGATGTTGCGAACATCGGACATACATGTTTTCATAACTACGTGATAGTTCAGTTAAACGGTTTAGAGATGAGGCACCAAAGACGTTTTTGAAACGCCGCGGAACATATGAGATGTTTCGAGGGCTGAAATTGGGATTTCAGGCTCGTGCCCACGTCAAGGGGTATAAGACCTCCGACGATTTTCTTAGCCTCCAAACTAAGGGAGAAAAGCTCAATCGTTGAGCTTGTGCTCAGATTGTCTGAGTGCAACAATCACTTGAATCGAGTGGGAGTTGATCTTCCAGATGAGATAGTGATGTTTCTCCAAAAGTCATTGCCACCAAGCTGCTAGAGCTTCGTGATGAACTATAACATATCAAGGATAGAGATGATAATCCTTGAGGTATTCGCGTTGTTTGACATCGTGAAAGTAGAAATCAAGAAGGAGCATCAATTGTTGATGGTTGGTGAAACCACTAGTTTCAAGAAGGGCAAGGGCAAGAAGGGACACTTCATGAAACGGCAAATCAGTTGCTGCTCCTGTGAAGAACCCAAGGTTGAACCCAAACCCGTGACTAAGTGCTTCTGTAATAAGGGGGACAACCACTGGAGAAGCATTACCCTAGATACTTGGTAGATGAGAAGGCTGGCAAGGTCGATAGAAGTATATTGGATATACATTATGTTAATGTGTACTTTACTAGTACTCCTAGTAGCATGAGGGTATTAGATACCGGTTCGGTTGCTAAGTGTTAGTAACTCGAAATAAAAGGCTACGAAATAAACGGAGACTAGCTAAAGGTGAGCTGACGATATGTGTTGGAAGTGTTTCCAAGTTTGATGTGATCAAACATCGCACGCTCCCTCTACCATCAAGATTAGTATTAAACCTGAATAATTGTCATTTGGTGTTTGCGTTGAGCATAGACATGATTGGATTATGTCTGTTGCAATACGGTTATTCATTTAAGGAGAATAATGGTTACTCTATTTATGTGAATAATACCTTCAGTGGTCTTGCACCTAAAGGAATGGTTTATTGAATCTCGATCATAGTGATACACATTTTCATGCCAAAAGATATAAGATAGTTATGATAGTACCACTTACTTATGGCACTGCCATGTAAGTCATATTGGTGTAAAACGCATGAAGAAGCTCCATGTTGATGGATCTTTGGACTCACTCGTTTTTGAAAAGTTTGAGACATGCGAACCATGTCTATTGGTGTATACGCATGAAGAAACTCCATGCAGATGGATCGTTTGGACTCACTTGATTTTGGATCACTTGAGACATGCAAATCATACCACATCGGCAAGATGACTGAAAGCCTCGTTTTCAGCAAAATGGAACAAGAAAGCAACTTGTAGGAAGTAACACATTTTGATGTGTGCAGTCCAATGAGTGCTGAGGCATGCAGTGAATATCGTTATGTTCTTACTTCACAGATGATTCGAGTAAATGTTGAGTATATTTACTTGATGAAACACAAGTCTGAATTATTGAATGGTTCAAGTAATTTCAGAGTGAAGTTGAAGATCATTGTGACAAGAGGATAAAATGTCTATGATATGATCATAGAGATGAGTATCTAAGTTACAAGCTTTGGCACGCAATTAAGACATTGTGGAAATTGTTTCACAATTAATACCGCCTGGAACACCATAGTGTGATGGTGTGTCCGAACATCATAGTTGCACCCTATTGGATATGGTGCATACCATGATGTCTCTTATTGAATTACCACTATCGTTCATGGGTTAGGCATTAGAGACAACCGCACTCACTTTAATAGGGCACCACGTAACTCCGTTGAGATGACACCGTATGAACTATGGTTTGGAGAAACCTAAGCTGGCGTTCCTTAAATGTTTGGGGCTGCGACGCTTATGTGAAAAAGTTTCAGGTTGATAAGCTCGAACCCAAAGCGGATAAAATGCATCTTCATAGGACACCCAAAACAGTTGGGTATACCTCCTAATTCAGATCCGAAAGCAATAGGGATTGTTTCTTGAACCGGGTCCTTTCTCGAGAAAAAGTTTGTCTCGAAAAGTTGAGTGGGAGGATGGTGGAGACTTGATATGGTTATTGAACCATTACTACAACTAGTGTGTAGCAGGGCATAGGAAGTTGTTCCTATGGCACCTACACCAATTGAAGTAGAAGCTTATGATAGTGATCATGAAACTTCGGATCAAGTCACTACCGTACCTCGTAGGGTGACAAGGATGTGTACTGCTTCAGAGTGGTACAGCAATCATGTCTTGAAGGTCATGTTGCTAGACAACAATGAACCTACGAGCTATGGAGAAGCGATGGTGGGCCCAAATTCTGACAAATGGTTAGAAACCATGAAATGCGAGATAGGATCCATGTATCAGAACAAAGCATGGACTTTGGTGGACTTGCCCAATGATCGGCAAGCCATTGAGATAAATGGACCTTTAAGAAGAAGACGGACGTGGATGGTAATGTCACCATCTATGAAGCTCGACTTGTGGTGAAGAGTTTTTCACAAGTTCAAGGAGTTGATTACGATGAGATTTTCTCATCCGTAGCGATGCTTAAAGTCCGTTGGAATCATGTTAGCACAAACTGCATTTATGAAATCTGGCAGATGGATGTAAAAATGAGTTTCCTTACCAGTTTTCTTAACGAAAGGTTGTATGTGATACAATCAGAAAGGTTTTGTCGATCCTAAGGATGCTAAAAGGTACGCTAGCTCTAGCAATCCTTCCATGGACTGGAGTAAGCATCTCGGAGTTGGAATATGCACTTTGATAAGATGATCAGAGATTTTGGGTTTATACAAAGTTTATGAGAAACTTGTATTTCCAAAGAAGTGAGTGGGAGCACTATAGAATTTCTGATGAGTATATGTTGTTGACATATTGTTGATCAGAAATGATGTAGAATTTCTGGACAGCATATAGGGTTATTTGAAAAGTGTTTTTCAATAGAAAACCTGGATTAAGCTACTTGAACATTGAGCATCAAGATCTATGAGGATAGATCAAAAGCCGCTTAATGGTACTTTCAAATGAGCATATACCTTGACATGATCTTGAAGGTGTTCAAGATGGATCAGTCAAAGAAGGAGTTCTTGCCTGAGATGTAAGGTATGAAGTTAAGACTTAAAGCTCGACCACGGCAGAAAAGAGAGAAAGGACGAAGGTCGTCCCCTATGCTTTAGACGTAGGCTCTACAATATGCTATGCTAAGTACCGCACCTGATGTGTGCCTTGCCACATGGCTGGCAAGAGGGTACAAAGGTGATCAAGGAGTGGATCACCAGATAGCGGTCAAAATTGTCCTTGGAGTAATAAGGACATGTTTCTCGATTATGGAGGTGATAAAGAGTTCGGCGTAAAGGGTTACGTCGATGCAAGCTTTAACACCTATCCGAATGACTCTGAGTAGCAAACCGGGTACGTATAGTGGAGCGACCTTTTGGAATAGCTCCAAGTGAAGCGTGGAAGCAACATTTACAATATGACATAGAGAATTGCGAAGTACATACGGATCTGAATGTTGTAGACCCGTTGACTAAAACCTCTCTCACAAGCAAAACATGATCAAACCCCAGAACTCATTGAGTCTTAATCACATGATGATGTGAACTAGTTTAATGACACTAGTAAACTCTTTGGATGTTGGTCACATGGCGATGTGACCTGTGAGTGTTAATCACATGACGATGTGAACTAGATTATTGACTCTAGTGCAAGTGGGAGACTGTTGGAAATATGCCCTAGAGGCAATAATAAATTAGTTATTATTATATTTCCTTGTTCATGATAATCGTTTTGTCACACCCTAGCTAGTTCGTGCATTAGAGTGTTGCATCATGTTTATTCTTTCATCAGAAACCTGAAATGGGGATGACAGAACCCCCAGCCCCCTCTGAAACCAACTAGGGTTTGCTAAAAACTTTTTCAATGAACCTGAAATGCCCTTCTAAAATTCCCATCATTTTTCTCTTGGTTCAGAACCTCTCCCAAAAGTGATGCACATTTTCCTAGGTCATCTTAGGGTCTTTGAATTAAATCATAGATATTTGAATTTGGGCATTTAAAATTATATAAAATATTAAGATGCTCAAATATCTCCAAACTAAAATGTTTCATGTTGGAAATAATCCAACTATGGACCAGGAGTAGTTTGGTGATTTTAGGAGTTGCCTAAGTATTTTTAATAAGTCAACAAAGTTGCAGAAGTATTAAAAAAACAGGAAACATGAGAAATAGCAAAAAACCTACCTGGCGCCCAGCACCCGGCCCACCTGCCGGCCCAGCCCAGCGCCGCTCCAGCGAGCTGCTTGCCGGCCAGGCAGGCAGGCAGGTGCCCGACGGCGACCGCAGCGCGCGCCACGCAGCTGGCCGTCGCCCTGCTTCACCTCCTTGCCTCGGGGCTGGATGGATGAGCTCCACGCCGCGCCGTGAACCTCCAGGACACCTCCATTCTCCCCCAACTCCTCTCTCTCGCGCTCCCCCGCCATGGCCGACGCCATCGCCGCCACCCCCTCGCCATAGCCACGCCCTCCGTCAACCCCACGCCGTGCCGCCGTGTCCAGGAGCTCCGCTACCCTCCTCTCCTTCGAGCAAGCCGAGGCCCGAGCGCTCGCAAGGCCCGAGCCCACCGCATCGACCTCGACCGAACCGCCGTCGCCGGAGATCCCCTTCAACGCCGACGTCGCTCCGGCCCGTCCCCGGCCGCACCAAGTGCTTCGTCGAACTCCCCGTGAGCTTAGCCATCTTCCCCTCCCTTCTTTTCTTGCTCCCGAGCTGTGTAGCGACCTCCCGGAGCTCAACCACACCCACCACCGCGGAGCTCGTCGCCGACGTGCTCCCGGTCACCCTCCGGCCACAAACTGGTGTCCATCATGTTCACCATGTCACGTAGCACCTAACCAGCTACTCCCCGCACCTCACCAACCCCTCTAGCGTCAAGTTCGTCTTCGGCCGAACTCCGGTGGCCGCCAAAGTCGTCGTCGGCGCCAACTCCGGCCACCCCGACCCCAACGGACTCCACCAAGAGCTGCGGCTCGTCCTCAGCTCCACTCCGATGGCCTCCGCGACCCATTTGGTGGCCGGAACGGCCAAAACCACTTCCGCCGCCGCGTCGGGCTCGCCGGCGGCTAAACGCCGGTGCAGCCGACCTGGGTTTGACCGCGGGTGGGCCCTGGTTGACTCTCCTGAGTCAATGACAGATGGGGCCCAGCCCTGTTAACTATTTAGGATTAGTTTAAGTTAATTTTAGTTTAATTAATCACACTGACACGCGGGACCCACTGTCAGGTTTGACCCGGACCGTGTCCCGTTGACCCGCTGATGTCACACTGACGTCAGGCTGACGCAGTAATTGATTTTCTGAATTTAATCTAATATAGGAAATTCCAGAATATAGTTAAACTTAAAAAATTCATAACTTTTAATCTGTAACTCCAAATCAGACAAGTTATATATGAAAAATGATCAGAAAAATCCAATCTATCCATCTGTACTATTTTCATGCATGATTAAACAAGTTAACTTGATGTTTAATGCAGAACAAGGTAAAACACTTTAAAGGGCCATGTATGAGTTTGAAACTTGAATCTTTGGTTCAAATTGGTTCAAACCCTTCTGGTCTTAGTTGCATTAGCCCAACACACTCATATTGCCATGTTTCATGCATGCATCATATTGTCGCACATTGTTTGGTGATGGTTGTGTATCGGTGTTCTTTGCGGCAGGTTCTGCCTCCGAGGAGTACCGTGATTACCCTAACGAAGAACCGTATCAGTGCATCGAACCATCAGGCAAGCAACCAACCATTTGATCATATCGATACAATCCCATGTTCTCGCTCCTACTCTCTTTTACTGCATTAAGACAACGCATTTCAAACTGCTGTGTGCTACGGTAGTTGAACCCACTTCCTCTGCATGACCTGTCATTGCCACAGTAACTAGATGAAACCCACTAGCATGTGTAGGAGTTGATTGAGCCATATGTATGTGTTGTTCCTACCTTGCTATGCCTGCTATGCTTAGAGTCGTGTCAGGTCTGGTTCATCTGGGTGATGGGCTAGAGTGAAATGATTATGTCGGTAATGAGAGTGGTGTGGTGAACACGATTTGGTAAAGGTATCGATGAGAGGCCATGTAGGAGTACATGGTGGGTTGTTTCATTGAAGCCGACCTTAAGCACTAAGATCTGTATGTGTGATTTAAGATACAGCTACTACCATGCATTGGGCCCTGAGATATGACCCCGCTCGACTTCTTATTCACCCTAGTTCTCTGTCCAGGAGTTGCAAGTAGTTTCTGGTGTTTGTAGCCTACTGGAGGCCGTGGACAGCGCTGACCGTAGGGGTGGGCTGTGATGCGGTAGGTACGCGGCCAGGAATACCGGGCACCCGTTAGGTGTCACGGAACCCTGTACACATCGTTCGGGGCCGTATGGGAAACCTCGGCCGGACTCCCTGCGGATGGAACCTGGATAGGCGATAAACCTGGATTGGAGACTTAGGTGTTTAGGTAGGTCGTGGTCTACACCCACGTCGGCTTTCGCTTGAAGTCTGCCGAGCACATGTCGTGTGCAGACGCTAAGTGGTGGAAACATGTATGAAGAAGTACACCCCTGCAGGGTTAACATGATCTATTCGAATAGCCGCGTCCGCGGTAAAGGACTACTTGGTTGCCTATACAGTTCATAGACAAGTAAATGGAAACTACTAAAAGCCTCAAGATAAGTGTGAGTGCCGAGGATGGCTCTTCCGTAGGAAGACGGAGGTGGATCCTCGGTAGTGTATTGAAGTGGTGAGTAGTGGACTCATGTGCGCAAAACCATTTCAAGTTGGAGTCTCGTAGGATAGCCTAGCCAAGAGTCAAAGCTGGCTTGCTGCAACAACTCCACCAACCCTTCTTGATAATGTGCATGTATGTAGGATCTGATGTAAGTCTTGCTGAGTACCTTTGTACTCATGTTGCTATAATTTACATTTTACAGAAGACGCTGCAACCCCTTCTGATGGGTTCTTCGTAGACGTTGACATCAATGAGTAGGCTAAGGCCCAGCTGGTGATCCTGAGCTTGTGAAGGACCACGTAGTATAGCTAGGCTTTCCAAGCCTCTTTTATTTTACTAGTTGTCTGTACTCAGACAAGTTACTTCCGCTGCTGGTTTGTATGACTGTATGACTTGAATGCTGGGTCGTGTGACCCGTTTCTATGTGTATGTTATGTATGGCTCTCTGGGCCTTAAATAAAGTACTTGTGTCTTAGAGTCATGTTGTGATGCCTTGTTGTATTTGCACATATCGAGCATATTGTGTGTATGATTGAAATGCTTGGTATGTGTGGGATCTGACTATCTAGTTGTTTATCCTTAGTAGCCTCTCTTACCGGGAAATGTCTCCTAGTGTTACCACTGAGCCATGGTAGCTTGCTACTGCTCTGGAACACTTAGGCTGGCCGGCATGTGTCCTTCTTCGTTCCTGTGTCTGTCCCTTCGGGGAAATGTCACACATTGAGTACCGGAGTCCTGTTAGCCCGCTACAGCCCGGTCCTGCTAGCCCAGTGCTACAGCCCAGACCCACTTGCTGATGACCGACACGTTCGTTGCTGGGTCATGGATGCCTGTCCCTGTAAGTCTGTGCCACTTTGGGTTTACGACTAGCCTTGTCAGCCCGGGCTCCTTATCATATGGATGCTAGCGACACTATCATATACGTGTGCCAAAAGGCGCAAACGGTCCCGGGCAAAGGTAAGACGACACCCGTGGGAATACCGTGTGTGAGGCCGCAAAGTGATATGAGGTGTTACATGCTAGACCTATGTGGCATCGAGTCGGGGTCCTGACACGTTTATTATCCATGCTATAATTGTATTGATAGGAAACTCAGATACATGTGTGGATACATAGACAACACCATGTCCCTAGTAAGCCTCTAGTTGACTAGCTCGTTGATCAATAGATGGTAACGGTTTCCTGACCATGGACATTGGATGTCATTGATAACGGGATCACATCATTAGGAGAATGATGTGATGGACAAGACCCAATCCTAAGCCTAGCACAAAGATCGTGTAGTTCGTATGCTAAAGCTTTTCTAATGTCAAGTATCTTTTCCTTAGACCATGAGATTGTGCAACTCCCGGATACCGTAGGAATGCTTTGGGTGTACCAAACGTCACAACGTAACTGGGTGGCTATAAAGGTGCACTACAGGTATCTCTGAAAGTGTCTGTTGGGTTGGCACGAATCGAGACTGGGATTTGTCACTCCGTGTAAACGGAGAGGTATCTCTGGGCCCACTCGGTAGGACATCATCATAATGTGCACAATGTGACCAAGGGGTTGATCACGAGATGATGTGTTATGGAACGAGTAAAGAGACTTGCCGGTAACGAGATTGAACAAGGTATCGGTATACCGATGATCGAATCTCGGGCAAGTACAATACCCTTAGACAAAGGGAATTGTATACGGGATCGATTGAGTCCTTGACATCGTGGTTCATCCGATGAGATCATCGTGGAACATGTGGGAGACAACATGGCTATCCAGATCCCGCTGTTGGTTATTGACCGGAGAACGTCTTGGTCATGTCTGCATGGTTCCCGAACCCGTAGGGTCTACACACTTAAGGTTCGATGATGCTAGGGTTATAAAGGAAGTTTGTATGTGGTTACCGAATGTTGTTTGGAGTCCCGGATGAGATCCCAGACGTCACGAGGAGTTCCGGAATGGTCCGGAGGTAAAGATTTATATATGGGAAGTCCTGTTTTGGTCACCGGAAAAGTTTCGGGTTTTATCGATAACGTACCGGGACCACCGGGAGGGTCCCGGGGGTCCACCAAGTGTGGCCACCGGCCCCGGAGGGCTGCATGGGCCAAGTGTGGGAGGGGACCAGCCCGAGGTGGGCTGGTGCGCCCCCCACAAGGGCCCAAGGTGCCTAGGGTTTGGGAACGGAGTGCTTCCACCTAACTTGGGGGGCAAGTTTCCCCCCTCTCCCCCCTTGGTCGCCACCCATAGATGGGATTGGGGGCAGACGCACCCCTTGGGGTGGAAACCCTAGAGGGGGCGCACCCCCTCCCTCTCCCCTATATATACTTGAGGGTTTTGGGGCTGCCAATATAAGAGTTTCACCTCTCCCAGGCGCAGCCCTACCTCTCTCCCTTCTCCTCTCCCGCGGTGCTTGGTGAAGCCATGCTAGACTACCACGCTCCTCCATCACCACCACGCCGTTGTGCTGCTGCTGGATGGAGTCTTCCTCAACCTCTCCCTCTCACCTTGCTGGATCAAGGCATGGGAGACGTCACCGGGCTGTACGTGTGTTGAACGCGGAGGTGCCGTCCGTTCGGCACTCGGATCTCCGGTGATTTGGATCACGACGAGTACGACTCCTTCAACTCCGTTCTCTTGAACGCTTCTGCTTAGCGATCTACAAGGGTATGTAGATGCACTCTCCTTCCCCTCGTTGCTAGTCTCTCCATAGATAGATCTTGGTGACTCGTAGGAAAATTTTGAATTTCTGCTACGTTCCCCAACAGGTGCACCCCCCTTGGGCCTCCCCCTACGCCTAGGGTTGGAAACCCTAGGGGTGGGGGGCACCCCACTTGAGTTGGGGGGCAAGCACTCACCTCCCCGGCAACGGCGCCAGAAAAGAGCTTGAAGTCTACTACACAACCTTCTTCTTGTAGACGTTGTTGGGCCTGCAAGTGCACACGTTTGTAGGACAGTAGCAAATTTCCCTCAAGTGGATGACCTAAGGTTTATCAATCCGTAGGAGGCGTAGGATGAAGATGGTCTCTCTCAAACAACCCTGCAACCAAATAACAAAGAGTCTCTTGTGTCCCCAACACACCCAATACAATGGTAAATTGTATAGGTGCACTAGTTCGGCGAAGAGATGGTGATACAAGTGCAATATGGATAGTAGATAAAGGTTTTTGTAATCTGAAATTATAAAAACAGCAAGGTAACAAGTGGTAAAAGTGAGCGTAAACGGTATTGCAATGGTAGGAAACAAGGCCTAGGGTTCATACTTTCACTAGTGCAAGTTCTCTCAACAATAATAACATAGATAGATCATGTAACAAGCCCTCAACATGCAACAAAGAGTCACTCCAGAGCCACTAATAGCGGAGAAAAAACGTAGAGATTATGGTAGGGTACGAAACCACCTCAAAGCTATTCTTTCGGATCGATCTATAAAAGAGTTCGTACTAGAATAACACCTTAAGACACAAATCAACCAAAACCCTAATCTCACCTAGATACTCCATTGTCACCTCAAGTATCCATGGGCATGATTATACGATATGCATCACACAATCTCAGATTCATTCAACCAACATAAAAGTACTTCAAAGAGTGCCCCAAAGCTACTACCGGAGAGTCAAGAACGTGTGCCAACCCCTATGCATAGGTTCCCAATGTCACGAAACCCGCAAGTTGATCACCAAAACATACATCAAGTGGCACATGATATCCCATTGTCACCACAGATAATCACGGCAAGACATACATCAAGTGTTCTCATAAAGACTCAATCCGATAAGATAACTTCAAAGGGGAAACTCAATTCATCACAAGAGAGTAGAGGGGGAGAAACATCATAAGATCCAACTACAATAGCAAAGCTCGGGATATATCAAGATCGTGCCACAGAGGGAACACGAGAGAGAAGACGAGAGAGAGAGAGATCAAACACATAGCTACTGGTACATACCCTCAGCCCCGAGGGTGAACTACTCCCTCCTCGTCATGGATAGCGCCGGGATGATGAAGATGGCCACCGGTGATGGCATCCCCCTCCGGCAGGGTGCCGAAATAGGGTCCCGATTGGTTTTTGGTGGCTACAGAGGCTTGCGGCGGCGGAACTCCCGATCTATCTTCTCGGTGGAAGTTTTTAGGGTACATAGGTATATATGGGTGAAAGAAGTACGTCGGTGGACCGAAGGGGGGCCCATGAGGCAGGGGGCGCGCCCCAGGGGGGTGGGCGCGCCCCCCACCCTCGTGAGCACCTCCCTTCTTTCCTGACGTGCACTCCAAGTCCATTGGGTGGCTTTCCTTCCAAAAATAACTTCTCCAGTTGATTTTGTTCCGTTTTGACTCCGTCTGATATTCCTTCTCCTCGAAACACTGAAATAGGCATAAAACAACAAATTTGGGTTGGGCCTCCGGTTAATAGGTTAGTCCCAAAAATAATATAAAAGTGGATAATAAAGCCCAATATTGCCTAAAACAGTAGATAAAGTAGCATGGAGCAATAAAAAATTATAGATATGTTGGAGACGTATCAAGCATCCCCAAGCTTAATTCCTGCTCGTCCTCGAGCAGGTAAATGATAAAAAAGAATTTTTGATGCGGAGTGATACGTTGGCATAATTTCAATGTAAATCTGCTTACTTGTGATATGAATATTCAGATCCGAAAGATTCAAGACAAAAGTTCATATTGACATAAAAATAATAATACTTCAAGCATACTAATCAAAGCAATCATGTCTTCTCAAAATAGCATGGTTAAAGAAAGTTATCCATACAAAATCATATAGTCTGGCTATGCTCTATATTCATCACACAAAGTATTTAATCATGCACAAACCCAATGACGAGCCAAGCAATTGTTTCATACTTTAGTAATCTCAAACTTTTTCAACTTTCACGCAATACATGAGCGTGAGCCATGGACATAGCACTATAGGTGGAATAGAATGGTGATTGTGGAGAAGACAAAAAGGAGAAGATAGTCTCACATCAACTAGGCGTATCAACGGCTATGGAGATGCCCATCAATAGATATCGATGTGAGTGAGTAGGGATTGCCATGCAATGGAAGCACTAGAGCTATAAGTATATGAAAGCTCAACAAAAGAAACTAAGTGGGTGTGCATCCAACTTGCTTGCTCACGAAGACCTAGGGCACTTTTGAGGAAGCCCATCATTGGAATATACAAGCAAAGTTCTATAATGAAAAATTCCCACTAGTATATGAAAGTGACAACATATGAGACTCTCTATCATGAAGATCATGGTGCTACTTTGAAGCACAAGTGTGGTAAAAGGATAGTAGCATTGTCCCTTCTCTCTTTTTCTCTCATTTTTTTATTTTGGTGGGCTTCTTTGGCCTCTTTTATTTTTCATAAAGTCCGGAGTCTCATCGCGACTTATGGGGGAATCATATTCTCCATCATCCTTTCCTCACTGGGACAATTCTCTAATAATGATGATCATCACACTTTTATTTTTTCTTACAACTCAGCAATTACAACTCGATAGTAGAACAAAATATGACTCTATATGAATGCCTCCGGCGGTGTACCGGGATATGCAATGAATCAAGAGTGACATGTATGAAAGAATTATGAACGGTGGCTTTGCCACAAATACAATGTCAACTACATGTTCATGCAAAAAGCAATATGACAAAAGTAATGTGTGTCATATGAACGGAACGGTGGAAAGTTGCATGGCAATATATCTCGGAATGGCTATGGAAATGCCATGATAGGTAGGTATGGTGGCTGTTTTGAGGAAGGTATATGGTGGGTGTATGATACCGGCGAAAAGTGCGCGGTATTAGAGAGGCTAGCAATGGTGGAAGGGTGAGAGTGCGTATAATCCATGGACTCAACATTAATCAAAAGAACTCATGCACTTGTTGCAAAAATTTAGAAGTCATCAAAAACCAAAGCATTACACGCATACTCCTAGGGGGATAGATTGGTAGGAAAATGAAGGGTTTCGTAGTAATTTCAAAAATTTTCCTACGCGCACACAGGATCATGTGATGCATAGCAACGAGAGTAGAGTGTTGTCTACGTACCCAACGCAGACCAACTGCGGAAGCGATGACACAACGTAGAGGAAGTAGTCGTACGTCTTCACGATCCAACCGATCAAGTACCGAAACTACGGCACCTCCGAGTTCGAGCACACGTTCAGCTCGATGACGATCCCCGGACTCCGATCCAGCAAAGTGTCGGGGAAGACTTTCGTCAGCACGACGGCGTGGTGACGATCTTGATGAACTACAGCAGCAGGGCTTCGCCTAAAACTCCGCTACAGTATTATCGAGGAATATGGTGGCAGGGGGCACCGCACACGGCTAAGGAATCGATCACGTGGATCAACTTGTGTCAACTTGTGTGTTTAGAGGTGCCCCTGCCTCCGTATATAAAGGAGGAGAGGAGGGGAGGCTGGCCGGCCAAGGGGGGGAGGCGCAGGAGAGTCCTACTCCCTCTGGGAGTAGGATTCCCCCTCCAATCCTAGTCCAACTAGGATTCCTCGGAGGGGAAAAGAGGAGGAGGGGGCCGGCCACCTCTCCTAGTCCTAATAGGACTAGGGGAAGGGGGTGGCGCGCAGCCCATCTAGGGCAGCCCCTTCTCTTTTCCACTAAGGCCCACTATGGCCCAAATAGCTCCCGGGGGGTTCCGGTAACCCTCTCGGTATTCCGGTAAAATCCCGATTTCACCCGGAACACTTCCGATATCCAAATATAGGCTTCCAATATATCAATCTTTACGTATCGACCATTTCGAGACTCCTCGTCATGTCCGTGATCACATCCGGGACTCCGAACAACCTTCGGTACATCAAAATGCATAAACTCATAATATAACTGTCATCGTAACCTTAAGCGTGCGGACCCTACGGGTTCGAGAACAATGTAGACATGACCGAGACACGTCTCCGGTCAATAACCAATAGCGGGACCTGGATGCCCATATTGGCTCCTACATATTCTACGAAGATCTTTATCGGTCAGACCGCATAACAACATACGTTGTTCCCTTTGTCATCGGTATGTTACTTGCCCGAGATTCGATCGTCGGTATCCAATACCTAGTTCAATCTCGTTACCGGCAAGTCTCTTTACTCGTTCCTTAATACATCATCTCACAACTAACATATTAGTTGTAATGCTTGCAAGGCTTATGTGATGTGTATTACCGAGAGGGACCAGAGATACCTCTCCGACAATCGGAGTGACAAATCCTAATCTCGAAATACGCCAACCCAACATCGACCATTGGAGACACCTGTAGTACTCCTTTATAATCACCCAGTTACGTTGTGACGTTTGGTAGTACCCAAAGTGTTCCTCCGGTAAACGGGAGTTGCATAATCTCATAGTCATAGGAACATGTATAAGTCATGAAGAAAGCAATAGCAACATACTAAACGATCGGGTGCTAAGCTAATGGAATGGGTCATGTCAATCAGATCATTCTACTAATGATGTGACCTCGTTAATCAAATAACAACTCATTGTTCATGGTTAGGAAACATAACCATCTTTGATTAACGAGCTAGTCAAGTAGAGGCATACTAGTGACACTCTGTTTGTCTATGTATTCACACATGTATTATGTTTCCGGTAAATACAATTCTAGCATGAATAATAAACATTTATCATGATTATAAGGAAATAAATAATAACTTTATTATTGCCTCTAGGGCATATTTCCTTCAGTCTCCCACTTGCACTAGAGTCAATAATCTAGATTACATTGTAATGAATCTAACACCCATGGAGCTTTGGTGCTGATCATGTTTTGCTCGTGGAAGAGGCTTAGTCAACGGGTATGCAACATTCAGATCCGTATATATCTTGCAAATCTCTATGTCTCCCACCTGGACTAGATCCCGGATGGAGTTGAAGCGTCTCTTAATGTGTTTGGTCCTTTTGTGAAATCTGGATTCCTTTGCCAAGGCAATTGCACCAGTATTGTCACAAAAGATTTTCATTGGACCCGATGCACTAGGTATGACACCTAGATCGGATATGAACTCCTTCATCCAGACTCCTTCATTTGCTGCTTCCGAAGCAGCTATGTATTCCGCTTCACATGTAGATCCCGCTACGACGCTTTGTTTAGAACTGCACCAACTGACAGCTCCACCATTTAATGTAAACACGTATCCGGTTTGCGATTTAGAATCGTCTGGATCAGTGTCAAAGCTTGCATCAACGTAACCTTTTATGATGAGCTCTTTGTCACTTCCATATATGAGAAACATATCCTTAGTCCTTTTCAGGTATTTCAGGATGTTCTTGACTGCTGTCCAGTGATCCATTCCTGGATTACTTTGGTACCTCCCTGCTAAACTTATAGCAAGGCACACATCAGGTCTGGTACACAGCATTGCATACATGATAGAGCCTATGGCTGATGCATAGGGAACATCTTTCATATTCTCTCTATCTTCTGCAGTGGTCGGGCATTGAGTCTTACTCAATTTCACACCTTGTAACACAGGCAAGAACCCTTTCTTCGCTTGATCCATTTTGAACTTCTTCAAAATTTTGTCAAGGTATGTGCTTTGTGAAAGTCCAATTAAGCGTCTTGATCTATCTCTATAGATCTTAATGCCTAATATGTAAGCAGCTTCACCGAGGTCTTTCATTGAAAAACTTTTATTCAAGTATCCCTTTATGCTATCCAGAAATTCTATATCATTTCCAATCAGTAATATGTCATCCACATATAATATCAGAAATGCTACAGAGCTCCCACTCACTTTCTTGTAAATACAGGCTTCTCCGAAAGTCTGTATAAAACCAAATGCTTTGATTACACTATCAAAACGTTTATTCCAACTCCGAGAGGCTTGCACCAGTCCATAAATGGATCGCTGGAGCTTGCACACTTTGTTAGCTCCCTTTGGATCGACAAAACCTTCTGGTTGCATCATATACAACTCTTCTTCCAGAAATCCATTCAGGAATGCAGTTTTGACATCCATTTGCCAAATTTCATAATCATAAAATGCGGCAATTGCTAACATGATTCGGACGGACTTAAGCATCGCTACGGGTGAGAAGGTCTCATCGTAGTCAATTCCTTGAACTTGTCGAAAACCTTTTGCGACAAGTCGAGCTTTGTAGACAGTAACATTACCATCAGCGTCAGTCTTCTTCTTAAAAATCCATTTATTCTCAATTGCTTGCCGATCATCGGGCAAGTCAACCAAAGTCCATACTTTGTTTTCATACATGGATCCCATCTCAGATTTCATGGCTTCAAGCCACTTTACGGAATCTGGGCTCACCATCGCTTCTTCATAGTTCGTAGGTTCATCATGATCTAGTAGCATGACCTCCAGAACAGGATTACCGTACCACTCTGGTGCGGATCTTACTCTGGTTGATCTACGCAGTTCAGTAGTATCTTGATCTGAAGTTTCATGATCATTATCATTGGCTTCCTCACTAACTGGTGTAGGTGTCACTGAAACAGTTTTCTGTGATGAACTACTTTCCAGTAAGGGAGCAGGTACAGTTACCTCGTCAAGTTCTACTTTCCTCCCACTCACTTCTTTCGAGAGAAACTCCTTCTCTAGAAATGATCCATTCTTAGCAACGAATGTTTTGCCTTCGGATCTGTGATAGAAGGTGTACCCAACAGTTTCCTTTGGGTATGCTATGAAGACACATTTCTCCGATTTGGGTTCGAGCTTATCAGGTTGAAGCTTTTTCACATAAGCATCGCAGCCCCAAACTTTAAGAAACGACAACTTTGGTTTCTTGCCAAACCACAGTTCATAAGGCGTCGTCTCAACGGATTTTGATGGTGCCCTATTTAACGTGAATGCGGCCGTCTCTAAAGCATATCCCCAAAATGATAGCGGTAAATCAGTAAGAGACATCATAGATCGCACCATATCTAGTAAAGTACGATTACGACGTTCGGACACACCATTACGCTGTGGTGTTCCGGGTGGCGTGAGTTGCGAAACTATTCCACAGTTTTTCAAATGTACACCAAACTCGTAACTCAAATATTCTCCTCCACGATCAGATCGTAGAAACTTTATTTTCTTGTTACGATGATTTTCAACTTCACTCTGAAATTCTTTGAACTTTTCAAATGTTTCAGACTTATGTTTCATTAAGTAAATATACCCATATCTGCTTAAATCATCTGTGAAGGTGAGAAAATAACGATATCCGCCACGAGCCTCAATATTCATCGGGCCACATACATCGGTATGTATGATTTCCAACAAATCTGTTGCTCTCTCCATAGTACCGGAGAACGGTGTTTTAGTCATCTTGCCCAAGAGGCACGGTTCGCAAGTACCAAGTGATTCATAATCAAGTGGTTCCAAAAGTCCATCGGTATGGAGTTTCTTCATGCGCTTTATACCGATATGACCTAAACGACAGTGCCACAAATAAGTTGCACTTTCATTATCAACTCTGCATCTTTTGGCTTCAACATTATGAATATGTGTATTACTACTATCGAGATTCAATAAAAATAGACCACTCTTCAAGGGTGCATGACCATAAAAGATATTACTCATATAAATAGAACAACCATTATTCTTTGATTTAAATGAATAACCGTCTCGCATTAAACAAGATCCAGATATAATGTTCATGCTCAACGCTGGCACCAAATAACAATTACTTAGGTCTAATATTAATCCCGAAGGTAGATGTAGAGGTAGCGTGCCGACTGCGATCACATCGACTTTGGAACCGTTTCCCACGCGCATCGTCACCTCGTCCTTTGCCAGTGCCCGCTTATTCTGTAGTCCCTGTTTCGAGTTGCAAATATTAGCAACAGAACCAGTATCAAATACCCAGGTGCTACTGCGAGCTCTAGTAAGGTACACATCAATAACATGTATATCACATATACCTTTGTTCACCTTGCCATCCTTCTTATCCGCCAAATACTTGGGGCAGTTTCGCTTCCAGTGACCAGTCTGCTTGCAGTAGAAGCACTCAGTTTCAGGCTTAGGTCCAGACTTGGGTTTCTTCTCTTGAGCAGCAACTTGCTTGCCGTTCTTCTTGAAGTTCCCCTTTTTCTTCCCTTTGCCCTTTTTCTTGAAACTAGTGGTCTTGTTAACCATCAACACTTGATGCTCCTTTTTGATTTCTACCTCCGCAGCTTTCAGCATTGCGAAGAGCTCGGGAATAGTCTTGTTCATCCCTTGCATATTATAGTTCATCACGAAGCTCTTGTAGCTTGGTGGCAGTGATTGGAGAATTCTGTCGATGACGCAATCATCCGGAAGATTCACTCCCAATTGAATCAAGTGATTATTATACCCAGACATTTTGAGTATATGCTCATTGACAGAACTGTTCTCCTCCATCTTGCAGCTATAGAACTTATTGGAGACTTCATATCTCTCAATTCAGGCATTTGCTTGAAATATTAACTTCAACTCCTGGAACATCTCATATGCTCCATGACGTTCAAAACGTCGTTGAAGTCCCGATTCTAAGCCGTAAAGCATGGCACACTGAACTATCGAGTAGTCATCAGCTTTGCTCTGCCAGACGTTCATAACATCTGGTGTTGCTCCAGCAGCAGGCCTGGCACCCAGCGGTGCTTCCAGGACGTAATTTTTCTGTGCAGCAATGAGGATAATCCTCAAGTTACGGACCCAGTCCGTGTAATTGCTACCATCATCTTTCAACTTTGCTTTCTCAAGGAACGTATTAAAATTCAATGGAACAACAGCACGAGCCATCTATCTACAATCAACATAAACAAGCAAGATACTATCAGGTACTAAGTTCATGATAAATTTAAGTTCAATTAATCATATTACTTAAGAACTCCCACTTAGATAGACATCCCTCTAATCCTCTAAGTGATTACGTGATCCAAATCAACTAAACCATAACCGATCATCACGTGAGATGGAGTAGTTTTCAATGGTGAACATCATTATGTTGATCATATCTACTATATGATTCACGCTCGACCTTTCGGTCTCCGTGTTCCGAGGCCATATCTGCATATGCTAGGCTCGTCAAGTTTAACCTGAGTATTCTGCGTGTGCAAAAACTGGCTTGCACCCGTTGTAGATGGACGTAGAGCTTATCACACCCGATCATCACGTGGTGTCTGGGCACGACGAACTTTGGCAACGGTGCATACTCAGGGAGAACACTTCTTGATAATTTAGTGAGAGATCATCTTATAATGCTACCGTCAATCAAAGCAAGATAAGATGCATAAAAAGATAAACATCACATGCAATCAATATAAGTGATATGATATGGTCATCATCATCTTGTGCTTGTGATCTCCATCTCCGAAGCACCGTCATGATCACCATCGTCACCGGCGCGACACCTTGATCTCCATCATAGCATCGTTGTCGTCTCGCCAATCTTATGCTTCCACGACTATCACTACCGTTTAGTAATAAAGTAAAGCATTACATCGTGATTGCATTGCATACAATAAAGCGACAACCATATGGCTCCTGCCAGTTGCCGATAACTTGGTTACAAAACATGATCATCTCATACAATAAAATTCAGCATCATGCTTTGACCATATCACATCACAACATGCCCTGCAAAAACAAGTTAGACGTCCTCTACTTTGTTGTTGCTTGTTTTACGTGGCTGCTACGGGCTTAAGTAAGAACCAATCTCACCTACGCATCAAAACCACAACGATAGTTTGTCAAATAGACTCCGTTTTAACCATCGCAAGGACCGGGCGTAGCCATACTTGATTCAACTAAAATTGGAGAGACAGTCGCCCGCAAGCCATCTCTGTGCAAAGCACGTTGAGGGAACCGGTCTCGCGTAAGCGTACGCGTAAGGTTGGTCTGGGTCGTCTCGTCCAACAATACCGCCGAACCAAAATATGACATGCTGGTAGGCAGTATGACTTGTATCGTCCACAACTCACTTGTGTTCTACTCGTGCATATAACATCAACATCAATAACCAGGCTCTGATACCACTGAAGGGTTTCGTAGTAATTTCAAAAATTTTCCTACGCGCACACAGGATCATGTGATGCATAGCAACGAGAGTAGAGTGTTGTCTACGTACCCAACGCAGACCAACTGCGGAAGCGATGACACAACGTAGAGGAAGTAGTCGTACGTCTTCACGATCCAACCGATCAAGTACCGAAACTACGGCACCTCCGAGTTCGAGCACACGTTCAGCTCGATGACGATCCCCGGACTCCGATCCAGCAAAGTGTCGGGGAAGAGTTTTGTCAGCACGACGGCGTGGTGACGATCTTGATGAACTACAGCAGCAGGGCTTCGCCTAAAACTCCGCTACAGTATTATCGAGGAATATGGTGGCAGGGGGCACCGCACACGGCTAAGGAATCGATCACGTGGATCAACTTGTGTCAACTTGTGTGTTTAGAGGTGCCCCTACCTCCGTATATAAAGGAGGAGAGGAGGGGAGGCTGGCCGGCCAAGGGGGGGAGGCGCAGGAGAGTCCTACTCCCTCTGGGAGTAGGATTCCCCCTCCAATCCTAGTCCAACTAGGATTCCTCGGAGGGGAAAAGAGGAGGAGGGGGCCGGCCACCTCTCCTAGTCCTAATAGGACTAGGGGAAGGGGGTGGCGCGCAGCCCATCTAGGGCAGCCCCTTCTCTTTTCCACTAAGGCCCACTATGGCCCAAATAGCTCCCGGGGGTTCCGGTAACCCTCTCGGTATTCCGGTAAAATCCCGATTTCACCCGGAACACTTCCGATATCCAAATATAGGCTTCCAATATATCAATCTTTACGTATCGACCATTTCGAGACTCCTCGTCATGTCCGTGATCACATACGGGACTCCGAACAACCTTCGGTACATCAAAATGCATAAACTCATAATATAACTGTCATCGTAACCTTAAGCGTGCGGACCCTACGGGTTCGAGAACAATGTAGACATGACCGAGACACGTCTCTGGTCAATAACCAATAGCGGGACCTGGGTGCCCATATTGGCTCCTACATATTCTACGAAGATCTTTATCGGTCAGACCGCATAACAACATACGTTGTTCCCTTTGTCATCGGTATGTTACTTGCCCGAGATTCGATCGTCGGTATCCAATACCTAGTTCAATCTCGTTACCGGCAAGTCTCTTTACTCGTTCCGTAATACATCATCTCACAACTAACATATTAGTTGTAATGCTTGCAAGGCTTATGTGATGTGTATTACCGAGAGGGCCCAGAGATACCTCTCCGACAATCGGAGTGACAAATCCTAATCTCGAAATACGCCAACCCAACATCGACCATTGGAGACACCTGTAGTACTCCTTTATAATCACCCAGTTACGTTGTGACGTTTGGTAGTACCCAAAGTGTTCCTTCGGTAAACGGGAGTTGCATAATCTCATAGTCATAGGAACATGTATAAGTCATGAAGAAAGCAATAGCAACATACTAAACGATCGGGTGCTAAGCTAATGGAATGGGTCATGTCAATCAGATCATTCTACTAATGATGTGACCTCGTTAATCAAATAACAACTCATTGTTCATGGTTAGGAAACATAACCATCTTTGATTAACGAGCTAGTCAAGTAGAGGCATACTAGTGACACTCTGTTTGTCTATGTATTCACACATGTATTATGTTTCCGGTAAATACAATTCTAGCATGAATAATAAACATTTATCATGATTATAAGGAAATAAATAATAACTTTATTATTGCCTCTAGGGCATATTTCCTTCAGAAAAGACCATCGCTCGCCCCCGATTGCCACGCATAAGGAAGACAATCAATAAATAAAATTGTGCTCCGACTTCATCACAAAGCGGTTCACCATACGTGCATGCTACGGCAATCACAAACTTCAACACAAGCATTCTTTAAATTCATAATCACCCCAACTGGCATTACTTTGATATTATCACCTCCATATCTCAAAACAATTATCAAGCATCAAACTTATCTTAGTATTCAACGCACTCAAAAGAAAGTTTCACATATCTTGAATACCAAGTATATTAACATTAAGCAAATTACCATGCTATTAACGACTCTCAAAATAATCTAAGTGAAGCATGAGAGTTAAATAGTTTCTTTAAAACAAATCCACCACCATGCTCTAAAAGATATAAGTGAAGCACTAGAGCAAAAATTATCAAGCTCAAAAGATATAAGTGAAGCACATAGAGTATTCTAGCAAATTCCAATTTGTGTATGGCTCTCTCTCATTAAAGAATTTCAGATCTTGATACTTATTCAAACAGCAAGCAAAGCTAAAGAAAACTACAATGCAAGTGTAGCACAACTCATGTGAAGAAGCAAAAACTTAGGCTCAACCGATACTAACCGATAGTTGTTGAAGAAGAAAGGTGGGACGCCTACCGGGGCATCCCCAAGCTTAGATGCTTGAGACTTCTTGAAATATTATCTTGGGGTGCCTTGGGCATCCCCAAGCTTCAACTTTTATGTCTCCTTAATTCCTCTCATATCATGGTTTCTCTTTTTTTATCAAAAGCTTCATTCACAACAAACTCAACAAGAACTCGTGAGATAGGTTAGTATAAACCAATGCAAAACCTTATCATCTTCTACTGTAACAAATCACTAAAATTATTATTCAACATTGAATACTAAATGTCTCTGCATATTTAATACTCCTATCATCAAATAGAATCATTAAACAAGCAAACATATGCAAACAATGCAACTATAACAGCAATCTGCCAAAACAGTACAGTCTGTAAAGAATGCAAGAGTAACAATACTTCCCTGACTCCAAAAATTATGAACTAAAACTCCCAATGTAATAAATTTATCAGAGCTCAATATGCATAAAGATTCAACGTTATACCATTCTCTGACTTTTCTAGGGAATTTTTGCAACAGCGGTAAACTTTCTGTTTTCAAACAGCAACATGTAAACTAGCAAAATAAGCATGGCAAAGGCTATCCTTGACTTTTTTGTTGAAACTAAAGATGCAAAACATTATTCTAACTAACAGAAAGCAAAGACTAACAAAATAAAATGATGCTCCAAGCAAAATACATATCATGTGGTGAATAAAAATATAGCTCCAAGTAAAGTTACCGATGAACGAAGACGAAAGAGGGGATGCCTTCTGGGGCATCCCCAAGCTTAGTTGCTTGGTTGTCCTTGAATTTTACCTTGGAGTGACTTGGGCATCCCCAAGCTTAGGCTCTTTCCACTCCTTATTCCACAGCCCATCGAATCTTTACCCAAAACTTGAAAACTTCAACCACACAAAACTCAAAACAAAACTCGTAAGCTCCGTTAGTATAAGAAAATTAAACCACCACTTAGGTACTGTAATGAACTCATTATAAATTCATATTGGTGTAATATCTACTGTATTATAACATCTCTATGGTTCATACCACTTAATACTAGCCATAGATGCATCAAAATAAGCAAACAACACATAGAAAACAGAATCTGTCAAAAACAGAAAAGTCTGTAGTAATCTGTATCAAATATATACCTCTGGAACCCCAAAAATTATGAAATAAATTACTGGACCTGAGGAATTTCTCTATTAATCATCTGCAAAAATAATCAACCTAAAATCACTCTCCAGTAAAAAATGGCATCCATTCTGGTGAGTGCAAAAGTTTCTGTTTTCTACAGCAAGATCATATAAACTTCACCCAAGTCTTCTCAAAGGTTCTACTTGGCACTTTATTGAAACAAAAGCTATAAAACATGATTAATACAGTATCATAATCATGTGGACACACAAAAACAGTAAGGGTAAATATTGGGTTGTCTCCCAACAAGCGCTTTTCTTTAATGCCTTTCTAGCTAGGCATGATGATGACAATGATGCTCACATAAAAGATAAGAATTGAAACGTAAAGGGAGCATCATGAAGAATATGACTAGCACATTTAAGTCTAACCCACTTCCTATGCATAGGGATTTTGTGAGCAAACAACTTATGGGAACAATAATCAACTAGCATAGGAAGGTAAAACAAGCATAGCTTCAAAATTTTCAATACCTAGAGAGGAAACTTGACATTATTGCAATTCCTACAAGCATATGTTCCTCCCTCATAATAATTTTCAGTAGCATAATGAATGAATTCAACAATATAACCAGCACCTAAAGCATTCTTTTCATGATCTACAAGCATAGAAAATTTACTAATCTCCACATAAGCAAATTTCTTCTCATGAATAGTAGTGGGAGCAATTTCAACAAAATAGCTATCATGTGATTGAAAATTAAGATCAAGATGACACGTTTCATGGTTATCATTATTCTTTAAATCATACGTGTCATCACAATAATCATCATAGATAGGAGGCATGCTTTCATCATAGTAAATTTGCTCATCAAAGCTTGGGGGACAAAAAATATCATCTTCATCAAACATAGCTTCCCCAAGCTTGTGGCTTTGCATATCATTAGCATCATGGATATTCAAGGAATTCATACTAACAACATTGCAATCATGATCATCATTCACATATTTTATGCCAAGAATTCTATGCAATTCTTCTTCTAGTACTTGAGCACAATTTTCCATTCCATCATACTCACGAAAGATATTAAAAAGATGAAGCGTATGAGACAAACTTAACTCCATTTTTTTGTAGTTTTCTTTTATAAACTAAACTAGTGATAAAAACAAGAAAAAAAAGATTCGATTGCAAGATATAAAGATATACCTTCAAGCACTCACCTCCCCGGCAACGGCGCCAGAAAAGAGCTTGATGTCTACTACACAACCTTCTTCTTGTAGACGTTGTTGGGCCTGCAAGTGCACACGTTTGTAGGACAGTAGCAAATTTCCCTCAAGTGGATGACCTAAGGTTTATCAATCCGTAGGAGGCGTAGGATGAAGAAGGTCTCTCTCAAACAACCCTGCAACCAAATAACAAAGAGTCTCTTGTGTCCCCAACACACCCAATACAATGGTAAATTGTATAGGTGCACTAGTTCGGCGAAGAGATGGTGATACAAGTGCAATATGGATAGTAGAGAAAGGTTTTTGTAATCTGAAATTATAAAAACAGCAAGGTAACAAGTGGTAAAAGTGAGCGTAAACGGTATTGCAATGGTAGGAAACAAGGCCTAGGGTTCATACTTTCACTAGTGCAAGTTCTCTCAACAATAATAACATAGATAGATCATATAACAAGCCCTCAACATGCAACAAAGAGTCACTCCAGAGCCACTAATAGCGGAGAACAAACGTAGAGATTATGGTAGGGTACGAAACCACCTCAAAGCTATTCTTTCGGATCGATCTATAAAAGAGTTCGTACTAGAATAACACCTTAAGACATAAATCAACCAAAACCCTAATCTCACCTAGATACTCCATTGTCACCTCAAGTATCCATGGGCATGATTAAACGATATGCATCACACAATCTCAGATTCATCCAACCAACATAAAAGTACTTCAAAGAGTGCCCCAAAGCTACTACCGGAGAGTCAAGAACGTGTGCCAACCCCTATGCATAGGTTCCCAATGTCATGAAACCCGCAAGTTGATCACCAAAACATACATCAAGTGGCACATGATATCCCATTGTCACCACAGATAATCATGGCAAGACATACATCAAGTGTTCTCATAAAGACTCAATCCGATAAGATAACTTCAAAGGGGAAACTCAATTCATCACAAGAGAGTAGAGGGGGAGAAACATCATAAGATCCAACTACAATAGCAAAGCTCAGGATACATCAAGATCGTGCCACAGAGGGAACACGAGAGAGAGAGAGATCAAACACATAGCTATTGGTACATACCCTCAGCACCGAGGGTGAACTACTCCCTCCTCGTCATGGATAGCGCCGGGATGATGAAGATGGCCACCGGTGATGGGATCCCCCTCCGGCAGGGTGCCGGAACAGGGTCCCGATTGGTTTTTGATGTCTACAGAGGCTTGCGGCAGCGGAACTCCCGATCTATCTTCTCCGTGGAAGTTTTTAGGGTACGTAGGTATATATGGGTGAAAGAAGTACGTCGGTGGACCGAAGGGGGGGCCACGAGGCAGGGGTCGCGCCCCAGGGGGGTGGGCGCACCCCCCCACCCTCGTGAGCACCTCCCTTCTTTCCTGACGTGCACTCCAAGTCCATCGGGTGGCTTTCCTTCCAAAAATAACTTCTCCAGTTGATTTCGTTCCGTTTTGACTCCGTCTTATATTCCTTTTCCTCGAAACACTGAAATAGGCATAAAATAGCAAATCTGGGCTGGGCCTCCGGTTAATAGGTTAGTCCCAAAAATAATATAAAAGTGGATAATAAAGCTCAATATTGCCTAAAACAGTAGATAAAGTAGCATGGAGCAATAAAAAATTATAGATACGTTGGAGACGTATCATGCTGCTGGATCTCCATCAACCTCTCCTTCCCCTTGCTGGATCAAGAAGGAGGAGACGTCTTCCCCAATCGTACGTGTGTTGAACGCGGAGGTGCCGTCCGTTCGGCACTAGGATCTTCGGTGATTTGGATCACGACGAGTACGACTCCCTCAACCCCGTTCTCTTGAACGCTTCCGCTTGCGATCTACAAGGGTATGTAGATGCACTCCTCTCTCTCGTTGCTAGATGACTCCATAGACTGATCTTGGTGAAGCATAGAAATTTTTTATTTTCTGCAACATTCCCCAACACCCGATGCATAGAAGATTCAATAAGAGTCTATGGTGTTGCCAAGCTTTCATCAACACGGTGGCATGATAGATTAGGACATGCTTCTTTATCTCTAGTTGAAAAATTGCTTAGGAAAAATAAGCTCCTGTTTGTGGTTGAGCGACACAATGAAACTATTTGTGATTCGTGCCAAAGAGCTAAAAGTCATCAATTACCATATCCCATATCTACTAGTGTTTCTACCAAACCATTGCAGCTTATTTTTTCTGATGTGTGGGGTTTAGCCCCCACCTCTGTTGGTAGACACTCTTATTACGTTAGTTTCATTGATGACTATAGTAAATTCTCTTGGATCTATCTTCTTAAGAAAAGATCCGATGTCTTTCAAGTTTTTCAAAACTTCCAAGCTCTTGTTGAGTGCAAGTTTGACAGCAAAATCATTGCTGTCCAGTCAGACTGGGGAGGGGAATATGAGAAATTGAACTCCTTCTTCCAAAATCTTGGCATCTCACATCACGTGTCATGTCCTCATGCGCACCAGCAAAATGGCTCCGCTGAACGGAAGCATCACCACATAGTTGAAGTTGGCCTTGCCCTCCTCACAGGAGCATCTATGCCTCTAAAGTTATGGGATGAAGCTTTTCTCATAGCCGTTCATCTCATAAACATTCTTCCTAGTCGTGTTATCAACAATGAAACCCCACTAGAAAGCCTTCTCCATGAAAAACCGAACTATAACTCACTTCGTGTCTTTAATGCGCATGCTGGCCCAACCTACGTCCCTACAACAAACAAAAAGTCATGTTTCGTTCCACCAAATGTGTATTCCTTGGCTATAGTGCCCAACACAAAGGTGTCAAGTGTCTAGATGTCTCCATGGGCCGTGTCTACATATCTAGGGATGTCGTTTTTGATGAAACACAATTTCCCTTCGTTGATCTTCATCCTAATGCCGATGCTCTCCTTCGTAAAGAAATTCTTATTTTGCCCTCACATCTCACCGGCCTTGATCAAGGGGGGAACAATATTGATGATCACTTGTTGACTAATCCCGCTAATATACTGCATGAGACTCGTGTTGATGCAACACGCACTGAGACAGGGACGATCAGCGAAGAAAATGATGAAAATGGTGCAAATTTTGGCCCTTATTTCATGTGTCCAGAAACAGGAGACAAAATCTCCTTGGGATTGGTGCCGCGGCAGGAAACTGGCGACAGGATCTCCTCGGGATCGACGCGGCGTCAGGAAAACCGAACCCCCTCGGGATCCGTAGCAGACGAGGCTGCAGCTGCGGGCGCACGCGCCGCAGCATCCACCCCTATGGGCGACACGAGGCTCCCTCTTGCTGGCCGCACCACGGACCCAGCGGCGCGCCAATCACCCTCTACCAACTGGCAGAGTGGGGATGGCCCAGGCGACGTGCGATACCGCAGCCAACCGCTATGCTACAAGCGGCGGACTCTAGACCGCTCCACCAGCGCGGGCCCTGGCGCGACGCCCAGTGTTGATTCGCCATCATTTTGGAATGATGGGCCGGTGCACAAGCTAGGATCTTCTGCGGCTTCCTCAGGCACGACAGCGATGACACGAGCCACCGAAAATCCACCTGAGACAGCTTGCGCTGCTGCACCGACAGGATCCATCTCGGGATCAATTCCGGCTGGGATTTCCGAGCAGGAAGCCGGATCCTCTATGGCTACAGACTTGGTTGTGTCATCACCGCAGCGCACACGACTACAAAAAGGGGTAACGAAACCTGTGAACTACAAACATATAGTCAAATATGGTATGATTTGTTCCACAGGTGAACCAGATGAACCAAGTACAGTTGAAGAAGCACTTGGTGATGAACGATGGAAGAAAGCTATGAATGAAGAGTACATGGCATTGAAGAAAAATAAAACATGGCACTTGTTTCCTCCACAGCAAGGTAAAAACTTGATTGATTGCAAGTGGGTATTCAGGATTAAAAGGAAATCTGACGGAACCATTGATTGTTATAAAGCTAGACTTGTTGCAAAGGGCTTTAAACAAAGATATGGCATGGACTATGAGGACACGTTTAGTCCAGTTGTTAAAGCTGCTACCATTCACCTTGTCCTGTCTATTGCTGTTTCTAGGGGTTGGAGTCTTAGACAGCTAGATGTACAAAACGCGTTCCTCCATGGTGTTCTGGAAGAGGAAGTGTACATGAAGCAACCTCCTAGGTTTGTAAGTGAAAGTGCTCCCTCTTATGTGTGTAAACTTGATAAAGCACTACATGGGTTAAAGCAAGCTCCAAGGGCATGGTATTCTCATCTCTGTCATAAGATGCAGGCACTTGGTTTTGTCCCTTCTAAGTCTGACACCTCATTGTTTATCTACAACAAGTCCAACACATGCATATTTGTTCTCATATATGTTGATGACATTATTGTGACAAGCTCATCTGATGAAGCAATCACAGGGCTCTTAAAGGACTTGGGTGCAAATTTTGCCTTGAAGGATCTTGGAGACTTGCACTTCTTTCTTGGAATTGAGGTAAAAATAAATAGAGATGGACTTCATCTCTGTCAGGAAAAGTATGCAACTGATCTGGTAAAGAAGGCTAGCTTGAAAGATTGTAAACCTTCACCTACTCCACTGTCCAGTTCAGAAAAATTATCTCTCATAGAAGGGACACTCTTGAATCAAGAGGATAGCACAAGATACAGAAGTTTAGTAGGGGCATTGCAGTATCTGACTCTTACCAGGCCTGGCATTTCTTTTGCGGTTAACAAGGTCTGTCAGTTTCTTCATGCACCCACTATTGTTCACTTGACTGCTGCAAAACGCATAGTCAGATATGTTAAAAACACTTTGAGTGTTGGTCTAAATTTCAGCAAGTCACCTTCAACTCTTGTCAGTGCCTTTTCTGATTCAGATTGGGCAGGATGTTTGGATGATAGGCGATCTAGTGGTGGGTTTGCTGTATTCTTTGGACCTAACCTGATATCTTGGTGTGCACGAAAACAAGCCACTGTTTCCAGGTCAAGCACAGAGGCAGAATATAAAGCATTAGCAAATGCTACAGCAGAGATAATATAGTTTCAGTCTATGTTGAAAGAACTTGGTGTGAAAACCACACGGGCTCCATGTCTATGGTGTGACAATCTTGGTGCTACCTATCTCTCTGCAAATCCAGCCTTTCATGCTAGGACAAAACATATAGAAATTGATTTTCATTTTGTCAGAGAAAGAGTTGCTCAGAAGCAACTTGACATTCGTTTTGTGCACTCGAGAGATCAAGTTGTAGATGGATTTACAAAGGCATTGCCTATGCGAAGCTATGAAGACTTCAAACATAATCTCAACTTGACCAAACTATGATTAAGGGAGGGTGTTAAACACATGATTATGTGATATGTACAGGAGGTTGAGAGGATCTATTGAGTAGGCGCATAGCTATATTCGGTTGTAACCTCTTTTGTAGCTTATCTCTTGTATTTCTTCCTCTACAAGTTGTAACCCTAAGGGCATGTACAATGGAGGCAGCACCTTGGTGCTGCCCCAGCCATCCACATAGATAAATATGAATGAAGCTATTGTTGTATGCCACTACCACCCAATGGATGCTACTCTATGTGATGTCATCATCTTACTTTTTCTCTTTCACCTTCTTTCCAACTCATGAAACCTCCACTACATTTAAGACCAACATCCATTTGAACCAACGATATCAATAAGCATTCACACTGAAAGTTATCAAACAACTTGATTTCCAAACGAAAATTAGCACTCTTGATATGCAAGCAGTGTCAACAAGTATGTCTTGTCCATGACACTACAAAATCCCATAGTAACAGAATAATCCTAAGGTTTCCAAATACTCATAAAGGAAAGATTTGTAAACACACAAAGCAAATTTCAGACTGAATTTGTTGTTGTATCATTTGATTCTTCTCATTCCAAAAAAAGCTCTCACATCTTCTACACTTCTTGGCACATGAAATCCGCTTTTGTTGCACATATATGTAGAACATCTACATGAGAAGCAAGACACAAGTTAGAGTATAATAACAAGCATGTCGAAAACATAGATTTTTTCTAAGTTTGGCTAGAGCATTTCCTGTTAAATTTGCATGGAGTAGCTGACAATAGTACAAGTATCCTGCTATAGTGCAACTACAGTTTTAAAAACTACAGTTGAGTTTAATAACATCTTCCACTTCTGGCTTTCTTTCACAGCTTCCCACCAATGCACATAAAAGAACTAGTGCATTGCGGGTGTGGTATAGGTCTAGAGCTTGTTGCATCAATTGTTTATCACACCAGCCACTCGCATAGGTGTCTCTGATATGGTTATAGCATCCATTGAAAGAGTTTACCTTCTTTGTTGTTTTGTACCAATGGTTCTTCAGGTGCTTCACATCCCTCTTTCGGTCACTGTCGGTTGTGCTGTGGTATGCATCAGCAACCTCCTTCGAGTAGTATTCCCCCTGCTTTGCATTCCCATTGATAGGATTCACAGAGTTGCACAACCAAGCACTCACCTGCACAAAGGAAGTAAGTGTAAGGTTAGATTTGACTAAACAAAAGACAAGATGCATGTCCAGGAGTATAAGAATAGGAGAACCCAACGTAAATAAATTCTTAGGTAGAAATGTTGAGGAACGTAGCAGAAATTCAAAATTTTCCTACGTGTCACCAAGATCTATCTATGGAGAAACCAGCTACGAGTAGAAGGAGAGTGCATCTACATACCCTTGTAGATCGCTAAGAGGAAGCGTTCAAGTGAACGGGGTTGATGGAGTCGTACTCGTCGTGATTCAAATCACCGATGATCAAGTGCCGAATGCACGGCACCTCCGCGTTCAACACACGTACAGCCCGGTGACGTCTCCCACGCCTTGATCCAGCAAGGAGAGAGGGAGAGGTTGAGGAAGACTCCATCCAACAGCAGCACAACGGCGTGGTGGTGGTGGAGGAGCGTGGCAATCCCGCAGGGCTTCGCCAAGCACCATGGGAGAGGAGGAGTAGGGAGAGAGGTAGGGCTGCACCAAGAGGGAGAGAACTCATGTGTATGGCAGCCCCAAAACTCATCTATATATAGGGGGAAGGGGGGGGGCTGCGCCCCCTTTAGGGTTTCCCACCCCCAAGGGGTGCGGCCAGCCCTAGATGGCAAAGGGGAGGCGGCCAAGGGGGGAGAGGAGAGGGAGGCGCACCAATATGGGCCTTAAGGCCCATCTGGACTAGGGTTTGCCCCCTCCCACTCTCTCTTGCGCCTTGGACTCCTTGTGGGGGGCGCACCAGCCCTCCTAGGGGCTGGTCCCCTCCCACACTTGGCCCACGCAGCCTTCTGGGGCAGGTGGCCCCACTTGGTGGACCCCGGGACCCTCCCGGTGGTCCCGGTACAATACCGATATCGCCCGAAACTTTTCCGGTGACCAAACCAGGACTTCCCATATATAAATCTTTACCTCCGGACCATTCCGGAACTCCTCGTGACGTCCGGGATCTCATCCGGGACTCCGAACAACATTCGGTAACCACATACAAGCTTCCTTTATAACCCTAGCGTCATCGAACCTTAAGTGTGTAGACCCTACGGGTTCGGGAGACATGTAGACATGACCGAGACGTTCTCCGGTCAATAACCAACAGCGGGATCTGGATACCCATGATGGCTCCCACATGTTCCATGATGATCTCATCGGATGAACCACGATGTCAAGGACTTAATCAATCCCGTATTCAATTCCCTTTGTCTATCGGTATGTTACTTGCCCGAGATTCGATCGTCGGTATCCAATACCTTGTTCAATCTCGTTACCGGCAAGTCACTTTACTCGTTCCGTAACACATCATCCCGTGATCAACTCCTTGGTCACATTGCGCATGTGATGATGTCCTACCGAGTGGGCCCAGAGATACCTCTCCGTTTACACGGAGTGACAAATCCCAGTCTCGATCCGCATAAAACAATAGATACTTTCGGAGATACCTGTAGTGCACCTTTATAGTCACCCAGTTACGTTGTGACGTTTGATACACCCAAAGCACTCCTACGGTATCCAGGAGTTACACGCTCTCATGGTCAAAGGAAGAGATACTTGACATTGGCAAAGCTCTAGCAAATGAACTACACGACCTTTTGTGCTAGGCTTAGGATTGGGTCTTGTCCATCACATCATTCTCCTAATGATGTGATCCCGTTATCAACGACATCCAATGTCCATAGTCAGGAAACCATGACTATCCGTTGATCACAACGAGCTAGTCAACTAGAGGCTCACCAGGGACATATTGTGGTCTATGTATTCACACGTGTATTACGATTTCCGGATAATACAGTTATAGCATGAATAAAAGACATTTATCATGAACATTGAAATATAATAATACTTTTATTATTTCCTCTAGGGCATATTTCCAACAGTCTCCCACTTGCACTAGAATCAATAATCTAGTTCAGATCGCCATGTGATTAACACTCACAGGTCACATCGCCATGTGACTAATACCCAAGAGTTTACTAGAGTCAGTAGTCTAGTTCACATCACTATGTGATTAACACTCAATGAGTTTTATGTTTGATCATGTTGCTTGTGAGAGAGGTTTTAGTCAACGGGTCTGAACCTTTCAGATCCGTGTGTGCTTTACAAATCTCCATGTCATCTCCTAGATGCAGCTACCACGCTCTATTTGGAGCTATTCCAAACAACTGTTCTACTTGGAGCTATTCTAAATTATTGCTCCATTATATGTATCCGGTCTCTCTACTTAGAGCTATCCGGATAGGTGTCAAGCTTGCATCGTCGTAACCTTTACGACGAACTCTTTTACCACCTCCATAATCGAGAAAATTCCTTAGTCCACTAGTTACTAAGGATAACTTTGACCGCTGTACACAGCATAGCATACTGTAGAGCCTACGTGGATCACTCTTGTACCCCTTGACTGACTCATGGCAAGGCACACTTTCGGTGCGGTACACAGCATAGCATACTATAGAGCCTACGTCTAAAGCATAGGGGACGACCTTCTCCTTTCTCTCTTTTCTGCCGTGGTCGAGCTTTAAGTCTTAACTTCGTACCTTACAACTCAGGCAAGAACTCCTTCTTTGACTGGTCCATCTTGAACACCTTCAAGATCATGTCAAGGTATGTGCTCATTTGAAAGTATTATTAAGCATTTTGATCTATCCTTATAGATCTTGATGCTCAATGTTCAAGTAGCTTAATCCAGGTTTTCTATTGAAAAACACCTTTCAAATAACCCTATATGCTTTCTAGAAATTCTACATCATCTCTGATCATCAATATGTCAACAACATATACTCATCAGAAATTCTATAGTGCTCCCACTCACTTCTTTGGAAATACAAGTTTCTCATAAACTTTGTATAAATCCAAAATCTTTGATCATCTCATCAAAGCGTACATTCCAACTCCGAGATGCTTACTCCAGTCCTTAGAAGGATCGCTGGAGCTAGCATACCTTTTAGCATCCTTAGGATCGACAAAACTTTTCTGATTGTATTGCATACAACCTTTCCTTACGAAAACTAGTAAGGAAACTTGTCTTGACATCCATCTGCCAGATTTCATAAATGCAGCTAATGCTAACATGATTCCGACGGACTTTAAGCATCGCTACGAGTGAGAAAATCTCATCGTAGTCAACTCCTTGAACTTGTCGGAAAACACTTCGCCACAAGTCGAGCTTCATAGATGGTGACATTACCATCCACGTCCGTCTTCTTCTTAAAAGATCCATTTATCTCAATGGATTGCCGATCATCGGGCAAGTCCATCAAAGTCCATGCTTTGTTCTGATATATGGATACTATCTCGGATTTCATGGCTTCTAACCATTTGTCGGAATTCGGCCCACCATCGCTTCTTCATAGCTCGTAGGTTCATTGTTGTCTAGCAACATGACCTTCAAGACAGGATCACCTTACCACTCCGAAGTAGTACGTGTCCTTGTCGTCCTACGAGGTTCGGTAGTGACTTGATCCGAAGCTTCATGATCACTATCATAAGCTTCCACTTCAACTGGTGTAGGTGCCACAGGAACAACTTCCTGTGCCCTGCCACACACTAGTTGAAGAGACGGTTCAATAACCTCATCAAGTTTCCACCATCCTCCCACTCAATTCTTTCGAGAGAAACTTTTCCTCGAGAAAGGACCTGATTCTCGAAACAATCCCTTATTGCTTTCGGATCTGAGACAGGAGGTATACCCAACTGTTTTGGGTGTCCTATGAAGATGCATTTTATCCGCTTTGGGTTCGAGCTTATCAATCCTGAAACTTTTCCACATAAGCGTCGCAGCCCCAAACTTTCAAGAAACGACAACTTAGGTTTCTCTAAACCATAATTCATACGGTGTCATCTCAACGGAATTATGTGGTGCCCTATTTAAAGTGAATGTGGTTATCTCTAATGCCTAACCCATGAACGATAGTGGTAATTCGATAAGAGACATCATGGTATGCACCATATCCAATAGGGTGCAACTATGATGTTCGGACACACCATCACACTATGGTGTTCCAGGCGGTATTAATTGTGAAACATTTTCCACAATGTCTTAATTGTGTGCCAAAACTCGTAACTCAGATATTCATCTCTATGATCGTATCATAGACATTTTATCCTCTTGTCACAATGATCTTCTACTTCACTCTGAAATTACTTGAACCATTCAATAATTCAGACTTGTGTTTCATCAAGTAAATATTCTCAACATCTACTCGAATCATCTGTGAAGTAAGAACATAACGATATTCACTGCATGCCTCAGCACTTATTGGACTGCACACATCAAAATGTGTTACTTCCAACAAGTTGCTATCTTGTTCCATCTTATTGAAACCGAGGCTTTTCAGTCATCTTGCCTATGTGGTATGATTTGCATATCTCAAGTGATTCAAAATCAAGTGAGTCTGAACGGTCCATTTGCATGGAGTTTCTTCATGCATATACACCAATAGACATGGTTCGCATGTCTCAAACTTTTCAAAAACGAGTGAGTCCAAAGATCCATCAACATGGAGCTTCTTCATGCGTTTTATACCAATATGACTTACACAGCAGTGCCACAAGTAAGTGGTACTATCATTACTATCTTATATCTTTTGGCATGAAAATGTGTATCACTACGATCGAGATTCAATAAACCATTCATTTTAGGTGTAAGACCATTGAAGGTATTATTCAAATAAACAGAGTAACCATTATTCTCCTTAAATGAATAACCGTATTGCGATAGACATAATCCAATCATGTCTATGCTCAACGCAAACACCAATCTCGGTGGTAGAGGGAGCGTGCGATGCTTGATCATATCAACATTGGAAACACTTCCAACACATATCGTCAGCTCACCTTTAGCTAGTCTCCGTTTATGCCGTAGCTTTTATTTCGAGTTACTAACACTTAGCAACCGAACCGGTATCTTATACCCTGGTGCTACTAGGAGTACTAGTAAAGTACACATTAACATAATGTATATCCAATATACTTCTATCGACCTTGCCAGCCTTCTCATCTACCAAGTATCTAGGGTAATTCTGCTCTAGTGACTGTTCCCCTTATTACAGAAGCACTTAGTCTCAGGTTTGGGTTCAACCTTGGGTTTCTTCACTGGAGCAGCAGCTGATTTGCCGTTTCATGAAGTATCCCTTCTTGCCCTTGCCCTTCTTGAAACTAGTGGTTTCACCAACCATCAACAATTGATGCTCCTTCTTGATTTCTACTTTCGCGGTGTCAAACATCGTGAATACCTCAAGGATCATCTTATTTATCCCTGATATGTTATAGTTCATCACGAAGCTCTAGCAGCTCGGTGGCAATGACTTTGGAGAAACATCACTATCTCATTTGGAAGATCAACTCCCACTCAATTCAAGTGATTGTTGCACTCAGACAATCTGAGCACAAGCTCAACGATTGAGATTTTCTCCCTTAGTTTGCAGGCTAAGAGAATCGTCGGAGGTCTTATACCTCTTGACGTGAGCACGAGCCTGAAATCTCAATTTCAGCCCTCGAAACATCTCATATGTTCCGCGACGTTTCGAAAAACGTCTTTGGTGCCTCTACTCTAAACCGTTTAACTGAACTATCACGTAGTTATTAAAACGTGCATGTCCGATGTTCGCAACATCCACAGACGACGATTGGGGTTCAGCACACTGAGCGGTGCATTGAGGACATAAGCTTTCTACTGATCGCATAATCGCTACTATCAACTTTCAACTATATTTTCTCTAGGAACATATCTAAACAGTGGAACTAAAGCGCGAGCTTACGACATAATTTGCAAAAGGTCTTTTGACTATGTTCAGGATAATTAAGTTCATCTTATGAACTCCCACTTAGATAGACATCCCTCTGGTCATCTAAGTGATCACATGATCCGAGTCAACTAGGCCGTGTCCGATCATCACGTGAGACGGACTAGTCATCATCGGTGAACATCTTCATGTTGATCGTATCTACCATACGACTCATGCTCGACCTTTCGGTCTCCGTGTTCCGAGGCCATGTCTGCACATGCTAGGCTCCTCAAGTTAACCCTAAGTGTTTTCGCTGTGTAAAACTGTCTTACACCCGTTGTATGTGAACGTAAGAATCCATCACACCCGATCATCACGTGGTGCTTAGAAGCGACGAACTGTAGCAACGGTGCACAGTTAGGGGAGAACACTTCTTGAAATTTTGTAAGGGATCATCTTATTTACTACCGTCGTCCTAAGTAAACAAGATGCATAAACATGATAAACATCACATGCAATCAAATAGTGACATGATATGGCCAATATCATTTTGCTCCTTTTGATCTTCATCTTCGGGGCTCCATGATCATCATCGTCACCGTCATGACACCATGATCTCCATCATCATGATCTCCATCATCGTGTCTTCATGAAGTTGTCACGCCAACGACTACTTCTACTTCTATGACTAACGCGTTTAGCAATAAAGTAAAGTAAGTTACATGGCGTTCTTCAATGACGCACAGGTCAAAAAATAAAGACAACTCCTATGGCTCCTGCCGGTTGTCATACTCATCGACATGCAAGTCGTGAATCCTATTACAAGAACATGATCAATCTCATACATCACATATCATTCATCACATTCTTCTTGGCCATATCACATCACATAGCATACCCTGCAAAAACAAGTTAGACGTCCTCTAATTGTTGTTGCATGTTTTACGTGGCTGCTATGGGTTTCTAGCAAGAACGTTTCTTACCTACGCAAAACCACAACGTGATATGCCAATTGCTATTTACCCTTCATAAGGACCCTTTTCATTGAATCCGTTCCGACTAAAGTGGGAGAGACTGGCACCCGCTAGCCACCTTATGCACCAAGTGCATGTCAATCGGTGGAACCTGTCTCACGTAAGAGTACGTGTAAGGTCAGTCCGGGCCGCTTCATCCCACAATACCATCGAAACAAGATTGGACTAGTAACGGTAAGCATATTGAACAACATCAACGCCCACAACTACTTTGTGTTCTACTCGTGCAAAGAATCTACGCAATAGACCTAGCTCATGATGCCACTGTTGGGGAACGTAGCAGAAATTCAAAATTTTCCTACGTGTCACCAAGATCTATCTATGGAGAAACCAGCTACGAGTAGAAGGAGAGTGCATCTACATACCCTTGTAGATCGCTAAGCGGAAGCGTTCAAGTGAAAGGGGTTGATGGAGTCGTACTCGTCGTGATTCAAATCACCGATGATCAAGTGCCGAACGCACGACACCTCCGCGTTCAACACACGTACAGCCCGGTGACGTCTCCCACGCCTTGATCCAGCAAGGAGAGAGGGAGAGGTTGAGGAAGACTCCATCCAACAGCAGCACAACGGCGTGGTGGTGGTGGAGGAGCGTGGCAATCCCGCAGGGCTTCGCCAAGCACCATGGGAGAGGAGTAGGGAGAGAGGTAGGGCTGCACCAAGAGGGAGAGAACTCATGTGTATGGCAGCCCCAAAACTCATCTATATATAGGGGGAAGGGCAGCCCCCTTTAGGGTTTCCCACCCCCAAGGGGTGCGGCCAGCCCTAGATGGCAAAGGGGAGGCGGCCAAGGGGGGAGAGGAGAGGGAGGCGCACCAATATGGGCCTTAAGGCCCATCTGGACTAGGGTTTGCCCCCTCCCACTCTCTCTTGCGCCTTGGACTCCTTGTGGGGGGCGCACCAGCCCTCCTAGGGGCTGGTCCCCTCCCACACTTGGCCCATGCAGCCTTCTGGGGCAGGTGGCCCCACTTGGTGGACCCCGGGACCCTCCCGGTGGTCCCGGTACAATACCGATATCGCCCGAAACTTTTCCGGTGACCAAAACAGGACTTCCCATATATAAATCTTTACCTCCGGACCATTCCGGAACTCCTCGTGACGTCCGGGATCTCATTCGGGACTCCAAACAACATTCGGTAACCACATACAAGCTTCCTTTATAACCCTAGCGTCATCGAACCTTAAGTGTGTAGACCCTACGGGTTCGGGAGACATGTAGACATGACCGAGACGTTCTCCGGTCAATAACCAACAGCGGGATCTGGATACCCATGATGGCTCCCACATGTTCCACGATGATCTCATCGGATGAACCACGATGTCAAGGACTTAATCAATCCCGTATTCAATTCCCTTTGTCTATCGGTATGTTACTTGCCCGAGATTCGATCGTCGGTATCCAATACCTTGTTCAATCTTGTTACCGGCAAGTCACTTTACTCGTTCTGTAACACATCATCCTGTGATCAACTCCTTGGTCACATTGCGCATGTGATGATGTCCTACCGAGTGGGCCCAGAGATACCTCTCCGTTTACACGGAGTGACAAATCCCAGTCTCGATCCGCATAAAACAATAGATACTTTTGGAGATACCTGTAGTGCACCTTTATAGTCACCCAGTTACGTTGTGACGTTTGATACACCCAAAGCACTCCTACGGTATCCAGGAGTTACACGCTCTCATGGTCAAAGGAAGAGATACTTGACATTGGCAAAGCTCTAGCAAATGAACTACACGACCTTTTGTGCTAGGCTTAGGATTGGGTCTTGTCCATCACATCATTCTCCTAATGATGTGATCCCGTTATCAACGACATCCAATGTCCATAGTCAGGAAACCATGACTATCCGTTGATCACAACGAGCTAGTCAACTAGAGGCTCACCAGGGACATATTGTGGTCTATGTATTCACACGTGTATTACGATTTCCGGATAATACAGTTATAGCATGAATAAAAGACATTTATCATGAACATTGAAATATAATAATACTTTTATTATTGCCTCTAGGGCATATTTCCAACAAGAAAGACATGAGATATCTTCCATTTCTACATGACAAGTAAATAAATAGGAGAACCTCAAGGATGATGGTAGGGACACCGTAGTCGCCACATGTAAACGGCCCCTTCCATCCAACCGGACAGTTTTTCCACTCCGAATGCATGCAGTCTATGCTTCCTTGCATACCAGGAAAACCACGTGCTTCGCCAATTTCTAGTAGACGTTGAATGTCTTCAACAGTTGGCCTTCGCAAATATTCCCCACCAAACTTGGCAATGACCCCCTTAGCAAATTTCTCAAGAGACTCGAGTGCCGTAGATGCACCAAGTCTTATATGGTCATCTGTTTTGTCAGCAGGAACACCATACGCCAACATTTGCATGGCTACTATGCACTTCTGTAAAGGTGATAGACCTGGACAGCCCAGGGCATCTACTCTTTGAGTGAAGTAGGGAGACCACTCACCAAGAGATTGAACAATGCGTAGAAAGAGGGGTTTTCCCATGCGGAACCTTCTACGGAAGTAGTAATCAGGATAGGTAGGATTATCACAGAAGTAATCTGCTATGAGAAGTTCACTATAAAATTCTCTCTTCCTGTCAATATATGTCCTAGGGGCTGACTGACGCCTAGTACTTGGAGCTCCTAGTGCATCATGAATGTTTGTGGCTACTTGTGTAGCAAAGTTGTTGAGAGTATTCTGTTGTGCCAAGTAATCTTCTAGAGAGAAAATTTCTGTTGGGTCAGTGGTATCATCTTCGAACTCATCGGAACTCAATTGTGACATATTGCAAGTTGAGCTACAATTTAAAAATCAAGTAATAAGAATTATGCACACAACACACATGAAACTATAATTTGGATGGGAAGAATAATATTCATGTCATATAGCATACTCGGAACTACCAAAGAACAATAAAAAGATAGCAAAGTGTCCAAGTGTTCTAAGCTCTTAATCCTACCAGCCATTTCTCAAAAAAGAAAAAAAATTACACGGATATGGCACCTTCAGGAGACTAGCACCACTCTTTCTTTATCAGTAATATGTAGCTAGCACAAGGGACCAAATTGACCAACGTACATAGATGTTATAACAGTCAGAACTCTGTACCAAAACATCTTGATGGCAGTCACATTTCCTGAATAAGGCTAGTACGTCTAGCAAAAGAATTCAACATCTGCACCTAGTATAGCAACTACTAGTACCAGCATCCCTGTGATTATGCTAGTCTAATAATATACCAACTACTAGTACATCTAGCAAAAGAATTCAGCATCTACACCTAGCCATTAGCAAATAAAAACAAAGATGGGGATTTCAGGATTTGACATGTTTCTCTCAGGGCTAGCAAATCAGCATCTGCACCTAGCCATCTACATCTGCACCTAGCTAATTAGCATAATTTTCTCTTCACAATTGCAAAGAGCAGAGTATCAAGGCTGATCTGACATGTTTCTCTCAGAGCTAAGAAGAAAAAAGATGGGGATTTCAGGATTTCCACAAAGCATGGTTGCCTGACTCAAATAGATTGAACCAAAATCGCACACGGGGGAATCAATCTTCTTGAAACGGATCTGTTCTTGGAACACTAGCCTAGTTTACTAAACAAAATAAATCTTAACATGACCACAATAAGAAGCAGGGGAAGAACTAGACTCTTACCTTGCAGCAAGAGCTGCAGTCGGATGTCGACGGCAGGTTGAGGATGAGGTGCGCTGCCTTCTCCGCTTGTTCGCGCGCCACACCTCCGCTCCCTGGTTCGCGCCCTTCTCTCCCCTTCCCGCCCTTCCCTTCTCTCTTTCGCGCCCTTCCCCTCTAGCTCATGGGATTTTGTTGGGCGAGTGTGGTCCCGAATCGAGCGGAGCGACGGACCTCCCACCGCGTCGCCCAAGCGTTCGCCTTGTTGCTTTCGTCAGGGAAGAAGCGAGTTCTTCTGCAGGAACCCGTTTCACTCTGCAAGCCACAGGTTTGGTGGAGGTGGCACTCAGCAGGAGGAGGTGGCACATGGGGCGTGTCACGCCCAATATGCGACCCTATCCAAAAGGAACTCAAAGGTCCCACCAAGGATAGACCCGCATATTGAAACACTTTTGCAAGGTGGATATCATTACATCAACATTACATAATAGATGGGGATACATACAAAAGGCATACAATGCCACACGAATACAACATCACAATACATAAGATCAACATCCGACTACGGATGAAACACAAACAGAAACTCAAACGACATCCACCCTGCTAGCCCAGGCTGCTGACCTGGAACCTATCCCCTGATCGAAGAAGCAAAAGAAGAACTCAACGCAAACAAGCATCGCTCTTGCGTCATGATCATCGCAAAACCTGTACCTGCAACTGTTGTTGTAGTAATCTGTGAGCCACGAGGACTCAGCAATCCCATTACCATGGGTATCAAGACTAGCAAAGCTTAAAGGGAATGGAAGGGGTAAAGTGGTGAGGCTGCAGCAGCGACTAAGCATATATGGTGGATAACATACGCAAATAAGAGCGAGAAGAGAGCAAAGGAACGGACGTGAAACTAGCAATGATCAAGAAGTGATCCTGAACTCCTACTTACGTCAAACATAACCCAGAAACCGTGTTCACTTCCCGGACTCCGCCGAAAAGAGACCATCACGGCTATACACACGGTTGATGCGTTTTAATTCGGATCTGGTGTCAAGTTATCTACAACCGGACATTAACAAATTCCCATCTGCCTATAACCGCAGGCACGGCTTTCGAAAGATTATACCCTGCAGGGGTGTCCCAACTTAGCCCATGATAAGCTCTCGCGATCAACGAAGGATATTCCTTCTCCCAGGAAGACCTGATCAGACTCGGAATCCCGGTTTACAAGACATTTCGACAATGGTAAAACAAGACCAGCAAAGCCGCCCGATGCACCGACAATCCCAATAGGAGCTGCACATATCTCGTTCTCAGGGCAACACCGGATAAGTCAAGCTACGAGTAAAACCAACCCTCGAGTTGCCCCGAGGTGGCCCCGCAGGCTGCTCGGTTCGGACCAACACTTAGACAAGCACTGGCCGGGGGGGGGGGGCTAAAATAAAGATGACCCTCGGGTTGGCCGACCCAAGGGAAAGGGATAGGTGGTGGTGAGGCAAATGGTAAAACCAAGGTTGGGCCTTGCTGGAGGAGTTTTATTCAAAGCAAACTGTCGAGGGGGTCCCATAAATCACCCGACCGCGTAAGGAACGCAAAAATCCGGGAACATAACACCGGTATGACGGAAACTAGGGCGGCAAGAGTGGAACAAAACACCAGGCAAAAGGCCGAGTCTTCCACCCTTTACCAAGTGTATAGATGCATTAATAATATAAGAGATATTGTGATATCCCAACATAATCCTGTTCACCATGGAGCAATCTTCAACTTCACCTGCAACTAGCAACGCTATAAGAGGGCTGAGCAAAGCGGTAACATAGCCAATCAACGGTTTGCTAGGAAAGGTGTCAAAGTTTAGAGGTTCATGGCAATTTGGGAGGCTTGAAGAGCAACTGATAGGTAAGGCAGCATAGCGATAGAACGAAGCAACTAGCATAGCAATGATAGTAGTGAGATCCAGGGTAACGGTCATCTTGCCTGAAATCCCGCTAGGAAGAAGAACGAGTCCATGAAGAAGATGAACAGATGAAGCCGAACCAAGCGTAGACGAACGAATCCTCACGATCGCAACGAAACGGGAACTATCGAGAAGAAGCACATAACATAGTAAACACACCACACATGAACAAGGCATGATGCACAACCGAGCATGATGCATGACAAGGCTACATGAAGCTACTCATGGCAAGGGATGATGCAAACCAAAGCAACACATCAAGGCAAGTTTAAATGAGGCCGGGAACAACATATAACAATTCCGGTAAGTCCTCATATGCATATTTCGAAATTAGTCCAGATCTGAATAAACCTTAAGTTGAAGTTGTTAAACAGCAAGTTAAGATGCAACAAGATGATCTACACGAGAGTCTAGTCAAGTTACATATAAAGTTCATTTAATTCGGAGCTAGGGCCTAGAAGTTATGAGCAAAACAAGTTAAACATGGCATTGATGCAAAATGCATACAACCATCAAGCAAACACACCAAAACAAGAATTCAACATGATAATATGAAGCTACATGCAATTCTAAGCAAGTTTCATATAGAGCACACTCAAAACGGCGCAACGGTGCAACACATACACTCCAAACAAGGCATAACAACAATCTGCCCAAAACAGCAACTAGGCATATTGCAAGCATCAAAACAACATGCTACAGGACCTCAATATGAAAACAAAAGGCATGGACATGATGTACAGGTAAATCATAACAAAACATGAACACTGAGCTATCTCCAGAAATCACTAGAACATGCTCAAACACACATGGCAAGATTGCAAATAATAACAGTTCAAACTTTGCAGAAAATAACATCAGGTTGCAATGTTTAGATCTATCAAACAACATGTTACAGGAACTTATCATGGCAAACAAAGGCATGGAATAAATCTATAAATTTCATAGAACAAAAGTCCCTTACTGATCATGAGCCCAAAAGGATCAGAAAATATGATGGCACCCACGTAAACATAGCAAGTTATATTACACATTCAAACATGGCAGAAACAGAATTATGAAGGCATGTAGATGAGCTTGTAAAACTCACCACAGAGCCATACATGGCATGGCAAGGCAACCAACATTAAGAAGGCATGTTTATGAAACAAACCAAGGCAAGAACAAGTTCATAGCATGCAAGGATCAACTACAACAACCTTGGCAAAATTGAATAACATGTAAACAATCTGCCAAGAAACATTTTGAAGAAAAAGTAGAGCACGAAAATGACATGCTAGACTACTCCATAATTGCAAACAGGGGCATGAATGGATAGACAATAACCATATGTTCAAAACATCCTTACTGAAGTATCTCAAAATATGCATGGATCTCTCTGTAGCATCAAGTTTACATGGCATCAAAATAACAGCAGAACAGGGACTAAAATCAGTAATATCACGATGCCTAGTTTACATGCTTGTGCTAGACACCACATTGATCACAGAAATACCTGGTAAGCACCTCTATAAAGAAGACATAGCATAGATCAAAACACATGTAGACATCAACCTCATAGGATGCACACATCAATCATGGCAAAAATGACAAATGAGCATGTTCTATTAACAGACAGCAGACAACATCATGAATCACTCTTGCAACGATGATTCAGGCATCAAGATGAACTCAAATGAACATGATGCCATAGAATGAAATGAAGTACTCGTTGAGACGAACAATTTGACATATTACACGCACGAAACGGAGCTACGGATGCAGAGATACGGCATGATGAACAAGGCATGATAATGCAAAAAATATCCCGGGACTTAGGCAAAATCGGGGAAGGGGGAAAAGTCAACCTCGTTCTAGATCGGGGCACGGACTTCGAAGCTCGCCAGAGACGGGGCCGAAGGTGGCCGGGGAGGCACGGGGAGGGGCTGGCCCGGCCGAATCCGGCCGGATCCGGCGTGGCGGCGGCGGAGGGCGACGCGGGCGCGGACGGCGGCCGCGGGGCCGGCTGGAGGTCGCGACGGCGGAAGGGCGCCGCGGCGGCGGGCGGCCGGGACCGGCGCGGGAGGCGGAGGCCTCGGGCGCGGGGCTGGCGGCGGCGGGCTGCGCCGGGCGGCGTGCTCCGGCGGCGGGCGGAGGCGCGCGGCGGCGACCGGGGCGGCGAGATCGGCGGGAGGCGGAGGCGACGGCCGGGCCGCGCTGCGGGCGGCTGGCGGTAGCGAGCGGCGGCGGGGGCGCCGGCGCGGGCGTCCCGCGGGTGGGCGGCGGCGGCGGAGCGGGCCGGGCGGGCCCCGCCTGGGCTCGCGGGCCCGCGGCGGCGCGCGGAGGAGAGAGAGAGCGCGGGGACAGGTGGCAGCCTCCGATTGGACGGGGCGCGGCGGCGGACGCGTCCGGCCGGGGCGGACGTGTCCGGCGCGGAGAGGGATGAGATCTAGGGTTTCGGGGGGGGGGGATTCATCCGCAAAAAATGGAGGGGAGGACCTATTTATAGATAGAGGGAGCTAGGAGAGTCCAAATGAGGAGCGGTTTTCGCCCACACGATCGTGATCGAACGACCGAGAGGATGCAGGGGAGTTTGCTGGGTTTTGGGCCACTTTGGAAGGGTTGTTGGGCTGCACACAAAAGAGGCCTTTGCGGTTACCCGGTTAACCGTTGGAGTACCAAACGACCTCCGAATGGCACGAAACTTGACAGGCGGTCTACCAGTGGTATACCAAGGCCGCTTTTCAAACCTCGGGCCATTCCGAGACAGTTTAACACCCGCTCACGAAGAGAGGCAAGAGGGGGACGCCGGAGGGCATAGGAGTGCCGGATCGCGAAACGGACAACGGGGGATAAAGCTCGGATGCATGAGACGAACACGTATGCAATGCAAAGCACATGATGACATGATAAAATGCAACACGCAAGCAAATGACATGGCAACTACGGCGAATAACTGGTGGACACCTGGCGCATCGGATCCGGGGCGTTACAGGGCGCCCGTCCAGCGTGGGCCATTGGCCATGCCCTAACAAACTCCTCTACGCGTATACCAGGCTCGCACCCTGCCTTTATGACACGCAACACGTCGCCCTCGATAGGTAAGACGTTTCCGCCAACGCACATTCGAAACCAGCAGCCTCCTCCTGTCTCCCACCAACCAACCAGCCAATAAAGAACACAAAGATGACCCTGTCTGTTTTACTACTACCACTAGAGTTCTGCCAACATCAAGGTAATTTTCTTGTTACCAGTTACCTCTGGAAGTCTGGAGTTTGAACTATCGCACTGCATTTTTGCATCAGTGAGTACATCAGCAGTCCTTGCATTGAATAAGATTACTGGCGATAGGAAAGAATGGAGAACAATCAAGAAAACCTTCAGGTATGAGCAGATGTGGGAGAGACACGACTCCCTGTCAGATATGATTGGTAACACCTGGAAGAAAGGAGATGTTGAACATAATCTCAAGGGGGTGGCCAGCAGATTGAAATGCATGCAAGATGTACTGAGTTGCTGGGCGCAAAAGGAGTTTAGTTCGGTTCAGAACAGCATCAGATCCCTCCGTGGTTCGTTACAGAAATTGAGGCTCCTTCCTCAAACTCCGAATACAGAAAGCAGAATAAGGAAAGTTGAATCTAACTTAGATGAGTGGCTGCTGAGAGAGGAGCTCATGTGGAAGCAACGCTCAAGAATTAGGTGGTTAAGAGAAGGAGATAGGAACACAGATTTTTTCCATAGGAAAGCCACTTGGAGGAGGAAGAAAAACAAAATTGTCAGATTAAAAAGGGACGACGGAACATGGGCGGATAGCAGCGAACAAATTCATATAGAAATAAATGGATACTTCAAAGGTCTGTATGAGAAGGATGACAACGTGACTCCACAACACCTGATTGATAATTGCCCACAACGAGTGAATGCTAATATGAACGAAGCGCTAACCAAGCCTTTTACAGAGACAGAAGTTAGCGACGCCCTATTCCAGATCGGTCCACTTAAGGCGCCAGGACCAGACGGATTTCCTGCACGTTTCTTCCAAAGGAACTGGGCAGTTGTTAAAGAGGAGGTAGTGCAAGGTGTTCTCGGATTTTTTGCTGATGGTATCATGCCGCGGGGAGTTAACGAGACTACCATAGTTCTGATTCCGAAGGTTAATGACCCACAGGGTATAAAACACTATCGCCCAATAAGCCTTTGTAACGTTATCTACAAAATCATATCCAAAGTGTTGGTTAACAGGCTACGCCCTTTCCTTGATGACCTCATCTCCGAGACCCAGAGTGCTTTTATTCCAGGCAGGCTGATTACAGACAATGCAATCATAGCGTTTGAATGCCTCCACAAGATCCAGAGCAGCAAAAACCGGAGAGATACCCACTGTGCGTATAAGCTTGACCTTGCAAAAGCTTATGATCGGGTCGACTGGTGCTTCTTGGAAGGGGTTCTCCAGAAGATGGGTTTCGATGAAAAGTGGATCAAGTGGGTTATGACTTGTGTTAGATCGGTGAAGTTCTCAGTCCGTTGTAACGGTGAGATGCTGGAAGCATTTACACCATCCAGAGGGCTGAGACAAGGCGACCCTCTAAGCCCTTATTTATTCCTTTTTGTTGCGGATACCTTGTCCTCCTTGTTGGGTCGTGAGGTGGAGTCTGGGAGTATTACCCCCATGAAGATTGCGCGAGGATGCCCGGGGATATCCAATCTCTTATTTGCTGATGATAGCTTGTTATTTTTCAAGGCCTCCGGGGACCAAGCAAAGCAAGTGAAAAGGGTGCTGGACTTGTTCCAACAAGCCACTGGACAGCTGCTAAGTAGAAACAAATGCTCAATTCTCTTCTCGGAAGCTTGCCCGACTCAGGTTAGAGAGGAGATTAAAGAGATCTTGGGAGTGGAGACGACATGCTTCGAGAGTAAGTACTTGGGACTTCCTACACCAGAAGGTCGAAAGAAAAATGGACATTTTCAACCAATCATGGATAGGTTTGGGACGAGATGCATGTTGGAAATATGCCCTAGAGGCAATAATAAAAGGATTATTATTATATTTCCTTGTACATGATAATTGTCTTTTATTCATGCTATAATTGTATTATCCGGAAATCGTAATACACGTGTGAATACATAGACCACAATACGTCCCTAGTAAGCCTCTAGTTGACTAGCTCGTTGGTCAACAGATAGTCATGGTTTCCTGACTATGGACATTAGATGTCGTTGACAATGGGATCACATCATTAGGAGAATGATGTGATGGACAAGACCCAATCAAAATCATAGCACAAGATCGTGTAGTTCGTTTTGCTAGAGCTTTTCCAATGTCAAGTATCTCTTCCTTAGACCATGAGATCGTGTAACTCCAGGATACCGTAGGAGTGCTTTGGGTGTACCAAACGTCACAATGTAACTGTGTGACTATAAAGGTGCACTACAGGTATCTCCGAAAGTGTCATTTGGGTTGACACGGATCGAGACTGGGATTTGTCACTCCGTATAACGGAGAGGTATCACTAGGCCCACTCGGTAGTGCATCATCATAATGAGCTCAAAGTGACCAAGTGTCTGGTCACGGGATCATGCATTACGGTATGAGTAAAGTGACTTGCCGGCAACGAGATTGAACGAGGTATTGGGATACCGACGATCGAATCTCGGGCAAGTAACATACCGTCTAACAAAGGGAATATTATACGGGGTTGCTTGAATCCTCGACATCGTGGTTCATCCGATGAGATCATCGAGGAGTATGTGGGAGCCAACATGGGTATCTAGATCCCGCTGTTGGTTATTGACCGGAGAGCCGTCTCGGTCATGTCTGCATATCTCCCGAACCCGTAGGGTCTACACACTTAAGGTTCGGTGACGCTAGGGTTGTATGAATATGAGTATGCAGCAAACTGAATGTTGTTCGGAGTCCCGAATGAGATCCCGAACGTCATGAGGAGTTCCGGAATGGTCCGGATGTAAAGAATTATATATAGGAAGTGTTGTTTCGGCCATCGGGAAAGTTTCGGGGTCACCCGGTATTGTACCGGGACCACCGGAAGGGTCCCGGGGGTCCACCGGGTGGGGCCACCTATCCCGGAGGGCCCCGTGGGCTGAAGTGGGAGGGGAACCAGCCCCTAGTGGGCTGGTGCGCCCCCCTGGGCCCCCCCTGCGCCTAGGGTTGGAAACCCTAGGTGGGGGGGGGCGCCCCACTTGCCTTGGGGGGCACTCCACCCCCCTGGCCGCCGCCCCCTTGGGAGATTGGATCTCCCAGGGCCGGCGCCCCCCCTGGGGGCCTATATAAAGGAGGGCAGGGGGGAGGGCAGCCGCACCCTGTGTCTTGGCGCCTCCCTCCCCCTGCTACACCTCGTCCTCCTCCCGCAGCAGCTTGGCGAAGCCCTGCCGGAGTTCTGCTGCATCCATCACCACGCCGTTGTGCTACTGGATCATCATCAACCTCTCCTTTCCCCTTGCTGGATCAAGAAGTAGGAGACGTCATCCTCTCCGTACGTGTGTTGAATGCGGAGGTGCTGTCCGTTCGGCACTTGGTCATCGGTGATTTGGATCACGGCGAGTACGACTCCATCATCATCGTTCTCTTGAACGCTTCCGCACGCGATCTACAAAGTGGTATGTAGATGCAATCTCTCTCCTATCACTCGTTGCTTAGATGAACTCATAGATGGATCTTGGTGAAACCGTAGGAAAATTTTTAATTTTCTGCAACATTCCCCAACAGTGGCATCATGAGCTAGGTCTATGCATAGTTCTCTATTGCACGAGTAGAACACAATTTTGTTGTGGGCGTAGATCTTGTCAACTTTCTTGCCGCTACTAGTCTTTTCTTGCTTCAGCGGTATTGTGGGATGAAGCGGCCCGGACCGACCTTACACGTACGCTTACGCGAGACAGGTTCCACCGACTGACATGCACTAGTTGCATAAGGTGGCTAGCGGGTGTCTGTCTCTCCCACTTTACTTGGAGCGGATTCGACGAAAAGGGTCCTTATGAAGGGTAAATAGAAGTTGACAAAATCACGTTGTGGTTATTCGTAGGTAAGAAAACGTTCTTGCTAGAACCCAATTGCAGCCACGTAAAAGATGCAACAACAATTAGAGGACGTCTAACTTGTTTTTGCAGCAATTGTCATGTGATGTGATATGGCCAGAAGTTGTGATGAATGATGAATGATATATTGTGATGTATGAGATCATGTTCTTGTAATAGGAATCACGACTTGCATGTCGATGAGTATGACAACCGGCAGGAGCTATAGGAGTTGTCTTTATTTTTGTATGACCTGCGTGTCATTGAAGAACGCCACGTAAATTACTTTACTTTATTGCTAAACGCGTTAGCCATAGAAGTAGAAGCAGTCGTTGGTGTGACAACTTCATGAAGACACGTGGAGATCATGATGATGGAGATCATGGTGTCATGCTGGTGACGAAGATGATCATGGAGCCCCGAAGATGGAGATCGAAGGAGCTATATGATATTGGCCATATCATGTCACTACTTTATATAATTGCATGTGATGTTATTATGTTTATGCATCTTGTTTACTTAGAACGACGGTAGTAAATAAGATGATCCCTTATAATAATTTCCAGAAAGTGTTCCCCCTAACTGTGCGACATTGCTAAAGTTCGTCATTTCGAAGCACCACGTGATGATCGGGTGTGATATATCCTTACGTTCACATACAACGGGTGTAAGACAGTTTTACACATGCAGAAACACTTAGGGTTAACTTGACGAGCCTAGCATGTACAGACATGGCCTCGGAACACAAGAGACCGAAAGGTCGAACATGAGTCATATGGAAGATACGATCAACATGGAGATGTTCACCGATGATGACTAGTCCGTCTCACGTGATGATCGGACACGGCCTAGTCGACTCGGATCGTGTAACACTTAGATGACTAGAGGGATGTCAATCTGAGTGGGAGTTCATTAAATAATTTGATTAGATGAACTTAATTATCATGAACTTAGTCTAAAGTCTTTGCAAAATATGTCTTGTAGATCAAATGGCCAACACTCATGTCAACATGAACTTCAACGCGTTCCTAGAGAAAACCAAGCTGAAAGATGATGGCAGCAACTATTCGGACTAGGTCCGGAACCTGAGGATCATCCTCATAGCAGCCAAGAAAGATTATGTCCTAGATGCACTGCTAGGTGAAGCACCCATCCCAGAGAACCAAGACGTCATGAACACTTGGCAATCACGTGCTGATGATTACTCCCTCGTTCAGTACGGCATGCTTTACAGCTTAGAACCGGGGCTCCAAAAGTGTTTTGAGCGACACGGAGCATATGAGATGTTCAAGGAGCTGAAAATGGTTTTTCAAGCTCATGCCCGGGTAGAGAGATATGAAGTCTGCGACAAGTTCTATAGTTGTAAGATGGAGGAAAACAGTTCTGTCGGTGAGCACATACTCAAAATGTCTGGGTTGCACAACCTCCTTCCCAGCTGGAGATCAACCTCCCGGACGAGGCGGTCATTGACAGAATCCTTCAGTCGCTCCCACCAAGCTACAAGAGCTTTGTGCTGAACTACAATATGCAGGGGATGGTGAAGACCATTCCTGAAGTATTTTCAATGCTGAAGTCAGCAGAGGTTGAAATCAAGAAAGAACATCAAGTGTTGATGGTCAATAAGACCACTAAGTTCAAGAAGGGCAAGGGTAAGAAGAGCTTCAAGAAGGACGGCAAAGATGTTGTCGCGCCCGGTAAGCCAGTTGCCGGGAGGAAGTCAAAGAATGGACCCAAGCCTGAGACTGAGTGCTTTTATTGCAAAGGGAAGGGTCACTGGAAGCGGAACTGCCCCAAATACTTAGCAGACAAGAAGGCCGGCAACACTAAAGCAGGAGCTGCGGAATAAGCGGAGACTGGCAAAGGACAAGGTGACGATGCACGTCGGGAATGGTTCCAAGGTCGATGTGATCGCCGTCGGCATGCTACCTCTACATTTACCTACGGGATTAGTTTTAAACCTCAATAATTGTTATTTAGTGCCAAGTTTGAGCATGAACATTGTATCTGGATCTCGTTTGATGTGAGATGGCTACTCATTTAAATCCGAGAATAATGGTTGTTCTATTTATATGAGAGATATGTTTTATGGTCATGCCCCGATGGTCAATGGTTTATTCTTAATGAATCTCGAACGTAATGTTACACATATTCATAGTGTGAATACCAAAAGATGTAAAGTTGATAACGATAGTCCCACATACTTGTGGCACTGCCACCTTGGTCACATTGGTGTCAAGCGCATGAAGAAGCTCCATGCTGATGGACTTTTAGAGTCTCTCGATTATGAATCATTTGACACATGCGAACCATGCCTCATGGGCAAAATGACCAAGTCTTCGTTCTTCGGAACAATGGAGCGAGCAACCAACTTATTGGAAATCATACATACTGCATGTGTGTGGTCCAATGAGCGTTGAGGCTCGCGGAGGATATCGTTATGTTCTCACTCTCACTGATAACTTGAGTAGATATGGGTATGTCTACTGGATGAAACACAAGTCTGAGACCTTTGAAAAGTTCAAGGAATTTCAGAATGAAGTAGAGAATCAACGTGACCGAAAGATAAAATTCTTACGATTGGATCGTGGAGGAGAATATTTAAGTCACGAATTTGGTACACACTTAAGAAAATGTGGAATCGTTTCACAACTCACGCCGCCTGGAACACCTCAGAATACCGGTGTTTCCAAACGTCGTAATCGCACTTTATTAGATATGGTGTGATCTATGATGTCTCTTACCGATTTACCGCTATCATTTTGGGGATACGCTCTAGAGACAACTACATTCACTTTAAATAGGGTACCGTCTAAATCCATTGAGACGACACCGTATGAATTATGGTTTGGGAAGAAACCTAAGCTATCGTTTCTAAAAGTTTGGGGATGCGATGCTTATGTCAAGAAACTACAACCTGAAAAGCTCGAATCCAAGTCGGAAAAATGCGTCTTCATAGGATACCCTAAGGAAACCATTGGGTATACCTTCTACCTTAGATCTGAAGGCAAGATCTTTGTTGCCAAGAATGGATCCTTTCTGGAAAAAGAGTTTCTCTCGAAAGGAGTAAGTGAGAGGAAAGTAGAACTCGATGAAGTACTACCTCTTGAACCGGAAAGTAGTACAGCTCAGGAAAATGTTCCTGTGGTGCCTACACCGACTGGAGAGGAAATTAATGATGATGATCAAGGTACTTCGGTCAAGTTGCTACTGAACTTCGTAGGTCCACAAGGACACGTTCCACACCAGAGTGGTATGGCAATCCTGTCCTGGAAATCATGTTGTTAGACAATGGTGAACCTTCGAACTATGAAGAAGCGATGGCGGGCCCAGATTCCAACAAATGGCTAGAAGCCATGCAATCCGAGATAGAATCCATGTATGAAAACAAAGTATGGACTTTGACTGACTTGCCCGATGATCGGCGAGCGATAGAAAACAAATGGATCTTTAAGAAGAAGACGGACGCGGATGGTAATGTCACCATCTGTAAAGCTTGACTTGTCGCTAAGGGTTATCGACAAGTTCAAGGGATTGACTATGATGAGACTTTCTCTCCCGTAGCGAAGCTTAAGTCCGTCCGAATCATGTTAGCAATTGTCGCATACTATGATTATGAGATATGGCAGATGGACGTCAAAACGGCATTCCTTAACAGTTATCTTAAGGAAGAGCTGTATATGATGCAGCTGGAAGGTTTTGTCGATCCTAAGAATGCTAACAAAGTATGCAAGCTCCAGCGATCCATTTATGGGCTGGTGCAAGCATCTCGGAGTTGGAACATTCGCTTTGATGAGATGATCAAAGCGTTTGGGTTTATGCAGACTTATGGAGAAGCATGCGTTTACAAGAAAGTGAGTGGGAGCTCTGTAGCATTTCTCATATATATGTAGATGACATACTTTTGATGGGAAATGATATAGAATTCTTGGACGGCATTAAGGCCTACTTGAATAAGTGTTTTTCAATGAAGGACCTTGGAGAAGCTGCTTACATATTAGGCATCAAAATCTATAGGGATAGATCGAGATGCCTCATAGGTCTTTCACAAAGCACATACCTTGATAAGATTTTGAAGAAGTTCAAAATGGATCAGTCCAAGAAAGGGTTCTTGCCTGTATTGCAAGGTGTGAGATTGAGCTCGGCTCAATGCCCGACCACGGCAAAAGATAAAGAAGAGATGAGCGTCATCCCCTATGCCTCAGCCATAGGATCTATTATGTATGCCATGCTGTGTACCAGACCTGATGTAAACCTTGCCGTAAGTTTGGTAGGAAGGTACCAAAGTAATCCCGGCAAGGAACACTGGACAGCGGTCAAGAATATCCTGAAGTACCTGAAAAGGACAAAGGACATGTTTCTCGTTTATGGAGGTGACGAAGAGCTCGTCGTAAAGGGTTACGTCGACGCTAGCTTCGACACAGATCTGGATGACTCTAAGTCACAAACTGGATACGTGTATATGTTGAATGGTTGGGCAGTAAGCCGGTGCAGCTGCAAGCAGAGCATTGTGGCGGGATCTACATGTGAAGTGGGGTACATGGCAGCCTCGGAGGCAGCACATGAAGCAATCTAGTTGAAGGAGTTCATCACCGACCTAGGAGTCATACCCAATGCGTCGGGACCGATCAAACTCTTCTGTGACAACACTGGAGCTATTGCCCTTGCCAAGGAGCCCAGGTTTCACAAGAAGACCAGGCACATCAAGCGTCGTTTCAACTCCATCCGTGAAAATGTTCAAGATGGAGACATAGATATTTGCAAAGTACATACGGATCTGAATGTCGCAGATCCATTGACTAAACCTCTTCCGCGAGCAAAACATGATCAACACCAGAACTCTATGGGTGTTTGATTCATCACAATGTAACTAGATTATTGACTCTAGTGCAAGTGGGAGACTGTTGGAAATATGCCCTAGAGGCAATAATAAAAGGATTATTATTATATTTCCTTGTACATGATAATTGTCTTTTATTCATGCTATAATTGTATTATCCGGAAATCGTAATACACGTGTGAATATATAGACCACAATACGTCCCTAGTAAGCCTCTAGTTGACTAGCTCGTTGGTCAATAGATAGTCATGGTTTCCTGACTATGGACATTAGATGTCGTTGACAACGGGATCACATCATTAGGAGAATGATGTGATGGACAAGACCCAATCCTAAGCATAGCACAAGATCATGTAGTTCGTTTTGCTAGAGCTTTTGCAATGTCAAGTATCTCTTCCTTAGACCATGAGATCGTGTAACTCCCGGATACCGTAGGAGTGCTTTGGATGTACCAAACGTCACAACGTAACTGGGTGACTATAAAGGTGCACTACGGGTATCTCCGAAAGTGTCTGTTGGGTTGACATGGATCGAGACTGGGATTTGTCACTCCGTATAACGGAGAGGTATCACTGGGCCCACTCGGTAGTGCATCATCATAATGAGCTCAAAGTGACCAAGTGTCTGGTCACGGGATCATGCATTACGGTACGAGTAAAGTGACTTGCCGGCAACGAGATTGAACGAGGTATTGGGATACCGACGATCGAATCTCGGGCAAGTAACATACTGTCTGACAAAGGGAATAGTATACGGGGTTGCTTGAATCCTCGACATCGTGGTTCATCCGATGAGATCATCGAGGAGTATGTGGGAGCCAACATGGGTATCCAGATTCCGCTGTTGGTTATTGACCGGAGAGCCGTCTCGGTCATGTCTGCATATCTCCTGAACCCGTAGGGTCTACACACTTAAGGTTCGGTGACGCTAGGTTTGTATGAACATGAGTATGCAGCAAACTGAATGTTGTTCGGAGTCCCGGATGAGATCCCGGACGTCACGAGGAGTTCCTGAATGGTCCGGAGGTAAAGAATTATATATAGGAAGTGCTGTTTCGGCCATCGGGAAAGTTTCGGGGTCACCCGGTATTGTACCGGGACCACCGGAAGGGTCCCGGGGGTCCACCGGGTGGGGCCACCTATCCCGGAGGGCCCCGTGGGCTGAAGTGGGAGGGGAACCAGCCCCTAGTGGGCTGGTGCGCCCCCCCGGGCCCCCCTGCGCCTAGGGTTGGAAACCCTAGGTGGGGGGGGGGGGCACTTGCCTTGGGGGGCACTCCACCCCCTGGCCGTCGCCCCCTTGGGAGATTGGATCTCCCAGGACCGGCGCCCCCCCCTGGGGGCCTATATAAAGGAGGGCAGGGGGAGGGCAGCCACACCCTGTGTCTTGGCGCCTCCCTCCCCCTGCTACACCTCGTCCTCCTCCCGCAGCAGCTTGGCGAAGCCCTGCCGGAGTTCTGCTGCATCCACCACCACGCCGTTGTGCTGCTGGATCATCATCAACCTCTCCTTTCCCCTTGCTGGATCAAGAAGGAGGAGACGTCATCCGCTCCGTACGTGTGTTGAACACGGAGGTGCTGTCCGTTCGGCACTTGGTCATCGGTGATTTGGATCACGGCGAGTACGACTCCATCATCACCGTTCTCTTGAACGCTTCCGCAGGCGATCTACAAAGTGGTATGTAGATGCAATCTCTCTCCTATCACTCGTTGCTTAGATGAACTCATAGATGGATCTTGGTGAAACCGTAGGAAAATTTTTAATTTTCTGCAACGTTCCCCAACAATGCAATGGTTGGAATGAGAGATTCATGTCCCAAGCAGCCAAAGAGGTCAATGTCAAAGCGATGGCTCAGGCCCTCCCCACTTTCATTATGGGTGTTTTCAAACTTAACCAGAGTTTTTGTGATAAATATGAGAAAGTTATAAGAGATTTCTGGTGGGGTGACAAAGATGATAAAAGGAGAGTTCACTGGATGTCGTGGGAGAACATGACGAAGCCTAAAAGAGCGGGGCGCATTGGATTCCGAGATATGCGCCTTTTCAATCAGGCTCTTCTTGCCAGACAGGGGTGGAGATTGATTCAGAAACCGGATAGCCTGTGTGCGAAGGTACTCAAGTCAAAATACTACCCTAACGGAAACCTGCTTGATACAGTCTTCTCATCGGATGCTTCCCCGGTCTGGCGAGGCATTGAGTTTGGTCTGGAACTCCTTAAAGAAGGCCTCATCTGGCGTATTGGAGACGGCAAAAATATACAGATCACAAGAGACCAATTTTTTTTTATTTAGAAAAGGAGGATGACCCCCGGCCTCTGCATCTGAGCGATGCATACGGCCACTTTATTAATTATTCTCACAAGACCTTACAAAGTAATACAACAGTAAGACTAAAGCCGCCGTCTAAGCCACTCTATCCCGTTGATGAAGGGGCGCAGATAGCCTGGGCCTAATACCAAACAGGCATCGCAGCCAAACCTAACATCTAAGACCTGAGATCCCATCCAGGACGCCTGCCGGGCATGGGTCTCACCGGTCCGGCGTGCACTCAGAGGCCGCCGCCACCAACTTCCACCGCTCCATCTTCAGAACTATACTAATGCATCAACCTTGCTCGGTCCAGCTATCGTCGACGCCACCACAGCGCCCAACGGCACCTCCTCCCTGCGCGCAAACATCTTAGGACGTCGCGATCGCCACTGATACACCTCAACACCATGCTGCCAAGTACCACCAGCCGGCACAGCTTGAAGTCTTTGGAAGATCTGTCGTGCGTAGCACCTGCCGACCAGGAATGACAAGGTGTAGCACATGTCGGTCAGGCATGACTTGACATCTCCACCGAAGCTCCGTGCAAGATGAAGCGCTCCACCTCCAGCCTCTCTGAACGGGACGGGAGCACCCCAGGAAGACACGGCGAAGAGTTGGGCACCACAATCACCATGAGAGCCGGACCAGCCGACCGCCATGGCGAAACGACACCACTAAAGAGAACCGCCGCCATCAGGAACGCCAAGAATGCGCTGCAGCTGTCCCACCTCCCCGCGGTCCCAAAGCGGCGCCTTCAAGAAGGTGACGGAACCGGGCACCGCCGCCGCCCAACCAAAGTTGTGGGTTTTCACCCGGGTGCAGGGGGAGGACGAGGGGGAGGGAGCTGGATCTCGAAGCCGCCTTCAAGAAGGAAACAGCGCCTGGGGCGCCGCCGGCGTCGTGGCCGCCGCAGCCGGCCAAGAAATTACTCCGATCCAGAGATCCCAACCCCACATCCGCGCAGTCCGCCACCGGATCCGGCCGGATTGACGAGGAGGAAGCAGCAACACGGGGGCGCCGTCTTCAAATCTGGCGAAGGAGAGCAGCAGGGGATCCCTCCATGTGACAAGGGACCAATGGATTGTAAGAAAGGAGGGACTGAGAGCAGCCTCTTTTGTGAGAAGATCGAGACTCAGATGGGTAAATCAGCTGATAGATGGAGATACAAAGGAATGGAAAATTGAGCTAGTAAAACAAATTTTCCATAATTTTGACGCTGAGGATATCTGCAAGATGAGAGTAACGAAGGGAGAGGTTCAGGACTGCGTGGCTTGGCACCATGAGAAATCAGGGATATTTACAGTTAGGAGCGCTTACAAACTCGCGGACTCTTTGAAGAGGAACAACAGCGCATCAGCCTCTAGTTCTATAAGCGAGCCGGATGACCGTAAAGTTTGGGATGCCATCTGGAAAGCGAAGATACCAAGCAAAATTAAAATATTTGGTTGGAGAGCAGCCACCAACTCGCTAGCCACCAAACATAATGCTTGTAAAAGAACCATTGCTACGGATGATGTATGTGAGATTTGTGGCATGGGCAGGGAGGACGAATTTCATGCTATCATTGCATGCACCAGGAGTCTGGCGTTAAGGCACGCAATGAGAGAATTCTGGGCTCTCCCAAAAGAATCGGAGTGGAGAAATACGGGACCGGATTGGCTGCAGATGCTGTTAATTGCAAATCCCGAGGAAGTCAGGAGGAAAATCATGTTGGTCCTATGGCAGTCGTGGAATCTGCGGAACAATGTCATTCATGGTGATGGAAAAGAGACAGTATCGGGGGCGGTGCAGGGACTACTGAGGTTACATGCGGATCTGATAGTAGCTGACGACGATCCACTTGAGGAGAGGAATAAAAACAAGCTTTCAACATTCCCAACCAGGGCCAGTGTTTCTCTAAAGCCGGGTGCAACCAACTGGGCGGCTCCTGCTGCAGATACAGTGAAGTTGAACACTGACGCTGCTTTTCTGCATGATACTGGTGAGGCCTGGGGAGGTGCAGTAGCCAGAGACCACCTGGGTCGGGTGCTCATGTCCATCGGCAAACGCCTAGAATGCTGCCACTCAGTAGAAGAAGCAGAGGGTGCAGCTGTCGAGCTGGGAATAACCACTTGTGCGGGTCTGTTCAGAGGACGTATTATCCTAGAAACAGACTGTGCGAACATTGGTGGACTGCTCCAATCGAACAGAAGGGGAGTGCAGATCAGCCTGCCATGCAGTCCTGTCCAATGCCAAAAGGCAGCTGTCCGCTTTCTCCAGTTGGGAAGTGAGCGTCGTCAACCGCACCAAAAATTCCTTGGCTCATGCTTTAGCTGCTATAGCTAGAAGAAACGGGGATTTCAGTCTGTTTGAAGAGGTTCCCGCGGATGCTGTACCCGTAATGATGAAGGAAATTGTAACCACCATGGTGTAGTTTGTCCATGGTTCTCTCAAAAAAAAAAGATTACTGGCCAAACATACACCTGTCATAAAGACACAGATGACTCCCTGCCATTATGTTTGCAAATTCTTCAGTTTGTATCAACTGACGGATGGGGCCATACTGTCGTTTTTCCAGCACATTAGAGTACAGACCACATGACAACACTGAAGAAAAACTCATGCGTCAGCATCAGAATAGTCTTTGTCTGCATTCATGCATTCAGATGTTCCAACCAGCAGGATCCATCTCGGCTGCCCTTCCATCTGATCAAATCAATGTTTTAATCGTATCAGCTATGCGACCATGCACACTTGTAATGAATAAAAGATGGGGATGTACTGTTGTACGTCAGTGTACGTGGTGGATCGTATTTTTAACTGAATTTACATGTTTTTTCAGTCTGAATCTAGATGTTGTCTTATTATCAGCCTGTGCTAGCTTGTGATCTACGTACCGTGCAGTGAACCGCAGTTAATCATCTTTAGCTAGCTGTGGTGTTTTGAATGCTGTATGTCTAATATGGATCTTACTTAACGCAACTGAACTTTACTACTACTACTAGACTAGAGTTTAACACTGTTCTAGCTTACTCCATCAGTTCACCTACACCAGACTCTTCAGATTGGGATTTCAACTTTTCGTAAAGGGAGATTCATTCTTCAAGTATGTTTCTTTGATGTCAAAATCCAGAAAGTTTGGACACTGTGTACAGTGTATGGTGCTGCCCATGAATGTGACAAAAATGATTTCTTAGTGGAGTTGGCAGATTTCTGTAGTCACATTCAAACTCCTTTCCTTATTGGGGGGGGGGGGGGGGGGGGGGGATTTCAATATTCTCAGACATTGTGGGGAGAAAAACCAGAACTGGCACCACTCCACTTATACTGACATGTTCAATTCAGTGATTAACTCTATGTGCTTGAGCGAGATCCATATGCATGGGGGTATGTACACATGGACTAACAATCAAACGCACCCGACCCTAGAAAAGTTAGATCGTGTGTTGATGAGTAATGATTGGGAGAATATGTTCCCTCTTGTTAATGTTAGAAAGTTGGTTAGAGATATCTCAGACCATAATGCTCTCTTGGTGTCCTCGGACAATAATATTGTACGAGTCCCACACACAAGAGAGTTCAGGTTCGAGTTGAGCTGGCTCAAGTCTGAGGAATTCCTTCCTTTGGTTGATAAGATATGGACTAAGAATGCCGAGGCAACTGACCCTATTGATGTCTTGAACATCAAGTTGAAGAGGCTGAAAAAATTTCTTAAAGGATGGGGGTCTAATAAGTTTGGGAATGTGAGAATTAGGAAGAATAGTATCAAGGAAGAACTGGAGAAGATTGAGGAGTTGGAAGAAAATGGCAATCTCATCCCTGAGTTGATGTGTCGAAAGCAAAGTCTGTTAGTGGAGCTCAATGAAATTCTTGTTAATGAGGAACTATACCTACTGCAACAATCTAAGGAGAGATGGTTGCTTAAAGGAGATAGTAACACAGCTTACTATCAGAAGATTGCTAGTGGCAACAAGAGGAAAAACACCATTCACTCTTTGAAGGTTGGTGATCAGGTCATTGAAGGAACTGAGAACCTTCTTAAACATGCAACTGATTTTTACAAAGAGTTGTTTGGGCCTGCCCCTGGAAATTTATTCCAAATGGACCCGAGGTTTGGGATGAAGGAGAGAGGATTAGTGAGGATGATAATATGGTGCTAACTAGACCTTTCTCTGAAGAGGAAGTGAAAAAAGCTTTGTTCTCTATGAATAGTAATAGGGCTCCTGGTTCGGATAGCATTCCGGCCAAGTTTTACCAACATTGCTGGGAGATAGTAAAGAATGACATCATGAATTTGTTTCATGCTTTTCATGAGGGGGCTGGATGTTTACAGGTTGAACTATGGCATCATTACCCTTCTTCCTAAGATTTCTGGAGCAGATAAGATTCAACAATTCAGGCCAATATGTCTGTTGAGATGCCCTTATAAACTGATTACAAAAGTTCTATACAATAGAGTGGCCCTTTTCGCTGATGTTTTGTTTAGCAAACATCAAAATGCCTTTATCAAAGGCAGGAACATTATGGATGGGGTTCTATCTTTGCACGAGGTTCTTCACCATACCTATGTGAAGAAAAAATGTGGTGTTGTCATTAAGCTCGATTTTGAGAAAGCATATGACAAGGTTAACTGGGACTTCCTTTTGAAGTGTCTCGAGGACAGAGGCTTTGGGAAGACTTGGTGTGAGTGGATGAGAAACATACTGCATAATGGCACAGTTTGTGTCAAGCTAAACAATACAATGGGTCCATACTTCCAAAGCTATAAAGGGGTCAGACAGGGAGATCCTGTTTCCCCGTTCCTGTTTAATATTGCTGCTGAATGCTTATGTAAAATGGTGCTGCAAGCAAAAAAAAGAATCTCTTTGTTGGGTTGGCCGCGGACCTGGTCGAGAATGGGGTAGCAATTCTGCAATATGCAGATGATACAGTCCTTTGTATTGAGCACGACCCTGGTAAAGCTGTGAATTTGAAGCTCCTTCTTTATATGTTCGAACTCATGTCGGGTTTGAAAATAAACTTCCAGAAGAGTGATATTCTCTGTGTTGGAGGGGATGATAATATCCTGCAAACTTATGCTGATATTTTCAACTGTCAGATTGGCCACTTCCCGATGAAATATTTGGGGGTGCCAGTTAGTTATTCATCCATTTGAGGGGTGGATTGGGACTTTTTGGAAGCCAAATATATTAGTAGATGTGATTCTGGACTAGGATGTAATGCATCCTCGGGGGGTAGATTGACGCTGCTGAATGCCAATATTTCCAGTATTGCTTATTATTACATGTCTATGTTCCTCATGTCGAAGACCATTATTGACAGGTTGGATAAACACCGTAGAAGATTTTTTTGGCAAGTGTCTAAAAAGAGAAAACGCTACTATCTACTGCGATGGACTCGTATCTGTAGATCGAAGGAGAAATGTGGTTTGGGTGTGAAAGACTTACATAAGCAAAAACTAAGTCTTCTGACTAAGTGGTGGTGGAAGTTGGAGACTAAAACTGCTCTTTGGCAGGAGATTATTAAAGCTAAATATCTTGGTAGAGACACGGTAGCTTCTGTCAAAACTAAGGTCAATGATTCGCCTTGCTGGAAAGCCATTATGAAGGTGAAAGACCTTTATATGGTTGGTAGAAGAATCATTATTCGATCTGGGAATATAGCGAGGGTGTGGGTCGATTCCATTGGTGATCAGAAACCATTTAAAGACCAGTTCCCTCAGCTATTCTCAATTTGCAATTTCCCTGAATGCATTGTGGAAAAATGCCGGGAGGCAGATCCTGTAACGTTCTTTCAGAGGAGATTAAGCAATGAGCTCAAAGAACAATAGCAGCAGGTGGCTGCCGCTGCTAGAGGCAGCTGTGTATCTGATGAATCAGATTGCGTTAAATGGGGCCTGGGTCCAAAAAAAGTATTTACAACTAAATTGGTTTATTCTTTCTTGGAAACAAACATCACAGGATGCAATTTTGGGTGGATTTGGAAAGCTGGCATTCCATTAAAGATTAAGATTTTTATATGACAGCTATTCCAGGATGCTATCCTTACTCAGGAGGTGATGAAAAAAGAGGGTGGAAAGGAAATCCGAAGTGTTCATTCTGTGGAGAGAATGAGACGTCTCAGCATCTCTTCTTTACCTGTCCTATAGCTAGGGTGACATGGAGAAGTGTTGCCTGCATGCTCGGCACTGATTTATGTCCGAACAGTTTATGGCAGGCTTACTCCTGGTGTTATGCTTACTTTCCACATGGGGAGATTTTCTACACAGTTGGCATTGATGCCTTGTGCTGGGCTATTTGGACATGTCGTAATGGTGTTATGTTCGAATCTAAACATTTGCAAACACCTTTTGAATGTTGCTTCTCCATGTGTGCCTTTCTTGGTTACTGGGCAGGACTGTTGAAGCAAGAGGATGCGGTGGACCTGCGAACTGGTGTGGACATGCTGAAGAACAGTGCGTCGAGGCTGATGCGCATCTGCGCTGCGACTGAGGATTGAGAAGCTCGATGAAGAACTGCTTGAGGGAATGGTGATGCTCCATCACTAGAAGATGCATGCTTCCCGGTGGTCGTCTTTTGCCTTGGTTTTATGTTTCTTGCCTGAAGTTTCTCCCCTGTGCGGGACGGTAATTTTGGTGCTCGCTTGTGAGCTGTCTGGGTGGTTGCCCCATCTGAAACTCTAACTGACTTGGTGTCGCCGGGTTTTTGCCCTACAGTGGGTTATCTCGATGGCGAGTGCCCACAGTAGGTTTCCCGGCGATGCTTGAACCCGCTCTCCCCTCTCCCGTCTCATTCTGTGGACTTGATTTGTATTTCCGTTGTGTCGCGGTAATGGAAAGGGGTTATGTCCGGTTTAAAAAAAACTTTTCGTAATTGATAATCACCCTAATCAAAAAGCAATTTAGCATCACTTGGGCAAGTGGGGATGTTGTTTTTCACTGAAAAATCCCAAATTTGTGGATCATGACCGGTGGGATCAATTCTTCCATTCTACTAGTACTACCACAGTACCACATATGGAAAAATGTACAGTTTCACTTCTGAATTTACATGCCTTGTGCCGGTATCATCTGTCTGTATGTATAGTATCCTCTTACCAAAAGTCTACAACTCCTCTCGATTTCCTCCTATTTTGATTCCTCAAGCCAAAGCAAACGCAAGCAGTCTCCAACCACAGGCCAGCTAAGGAAGAAACAAAGGAAGATGAATCTGTTTTACTACTGCTGGAGTGGTGCAATTAGCGAATACGTACTGCATCAGAAGTTTCTTTTAGAAGAAAAAAAATCAGAAATCCTTGCATCAAATAAGATTCTTCACCTGTCTGACATAGACACAGGGGAGGACTCCTGCCAATATGTTTGCAAATTCTTCAGTTTGCACCAACCGGTGGATGGTCTTTGGCTCCATTGGCATGGCTGCTCTGCGTTCATGCATTTTAGTTATATCAGATGTATGACCATGCACCATGGTTTAATACTCTCATTTTTGAAAGCATAGTATAGCTGCTACTTAATTATTTCTAAATGACATGCCACTAAGTACAGACTACATGACAACACTTGCCTTCCCTGCTCTGCATTCGTGAATTTAAAAGCTCCAACCACGTCCCCCCTTTCACCTGATCAAACCAAGGTTTTAATCATATGACTTGTCAGATATAGGACCATGCACACATTAACCAGATCGTATTGCTGCTAACTTCATTAACCAGATCACGCATGCTATTACATGAAACATCGACTAAAGCAATTGCCAGTACAGAGTCTGAGTTAACACATTACTAATAGCTGTTTCGGTTACCATTATTTCGTAGTCATGTAAACAGTATAGATAGTAACTAAGGTAGTTAAGCAGTTAAAGAATCTCACTAGCATTACTACCATATCAAGACAACAAACTGAGAAGAAGAAAACTCTTGTATTTCTCGATGGAGGGACTGACACGACTTGAAGCACAGCGTGCTAGCAGTAGTACCTAGTTAATATTGTATCTCTTCATCTGTTGTTCTTGTCTTTGCTTCTTGTTTCTTCTTTTCATCCCCTGAGCCTGATGAAGCTGCTTCATCACCCTCCTCTGCATCCACCAAGAGGAAACAAATACGAAATATTAGTGAAAAGAGCAACCAACGATCAAATTAAGATGTAGCAGAAGTTATGCTAATTCACCTCCCAGTTTGGATGACCTGCTGGCCAAGAAGTGCTGCGACAGCATATCCCTTGCCCTGACAGCGTCCTCAATTGCTAACTGGCGCACTTCCTTACAGTAATTCCCACACTTGGTGCTCAGCATGGCTGCATCATCCTCCATTTCTATGACTATGTTATGCAACGTGCAACAGGCATGTATCATTCTACTTATATTTTTCAGATTGGTTGGCCACCACGCCTCTCCTTGCAGGCACTTCCATGTATCTTTGAGCCTTGCCAGCGCCTTCAGAGCACAGGTTGTGGCTGCAGAATGTCTCCTATTGAACTCTGCCTTGGAATCTGAGAGGTCTTCTTCCTGGTAAGGTGTGAGTAGCCATGGGAGAAGAGGATATCCTGCATCACCAATTATGTACTCCCCGACTTCTGATCCATCTAATGCTACCTTCAGCTTGCTGCCATTCAGCCCACAGCCCTTCTCGCACTCCTTGAAGACATCAGAGTCATACAAAAGGCTCAACTGGTTCATGCTACCTGCTGGTCCCAACCAAATGTTCTTGAACCTCATGTCTGGATCAATGACGAGCTGCATCTGAATGATATCATTCTTCTCATGGTTGCAGTTTGGTCCAAATGGGATGTGCGTTGTACATATAACCCCGCAACAGTTATGCATATTGTGGATCTTGTCAAACTTTGATTTGATTTCATCCTTTTCACTCCAGTCTGGCCAGCTTGAGTGGTGGTTTGCCCGCTCCCACACAGTATCAACGAACCTCTCAGTTACCAACAAGATGATTGACTCGTTCACACCAACAGAGGATGCTATGCTCTCTGTTGGCTCACTGGACTACAACCTTCTAAGAGCAACGGCTACCCGATCTTCTAAAGACAACACCCTCCCGTCAACAAAAGGTGTAGCTCTTCATATCTTCCATTGATGGCCCCATCACCAAGCTGCAGATGTAGTTGAAGGTTTTTCTTGTCATTTTGAAGAGAGATTCAATTTTTTGTGCGTCCTCAAAAGAAGTCAAGGTTCCTGCATGAGAAGAAAGAACAAAAGTGGTTACAAATCCATGATTTAAAAGGCAAGAGCCTAAATGTGACCGTGTTAAAATAGTGAGATCCATAAATCATACATGAGGTTTAATAATTTGTAAAGAAAGCCATTGCAAAATAGCCATTGCGAAATGATAAAAAGCCAATCATCTATTCTCTTTGGAGAAAAAAGCTAGTAATATATTAAAAAAACCCAGTAATGGTTAAACATTACTGCCATGTAATAGTTGTCCTACTCTACGAGGGTGTACTCAAAAGGAATAGTTGGGAACATATTCAAACTCCAACATACTGATGGAAGGTAGAAAACAAGGAGAATACTTCAGGTACACAAAATACACAAATTAAGATGAAAGGGCAATGCTATATTACCTCTGGACATGAAAGAGTGGTTGACATTTGTCTCCAAGCTGTATGGTTTAGCTGTGTAGAAGACATACCATCTCCTTGAATTACCTCCTTCGCGTGCATATGCCTTGACATGCTCAACATGGCTGAACTTGTCCCACTCAGGGCCAGATTCTCCCGCGGCTATGGAAGCGAGCAGTGCTAGGCTGCAGTATAGCTCCAAATGCCTTGGGTTTATACCTCCCATGTATTCTGGGATTGTTTCCATGTCGTTATACGAGAGAACGAGCCTCTGGAGTGCAATAAGACCTTCCAACACCTTCAGCTTTGGGCAGTCTTCGATGCTAAGCTTCTGCAGTCTGGGTAGATTAGTGATCATCTATAGGTCAAGGTTTTCATCCAGATCCAGCTCAACGAGAGATAGCAAGTTATCTACAGAGATGAGACCCTGGACATAGTATATGGTTAATTTATACAAAGCCCTTGCCTGGGAGGCAAGGCCAGGAGGAAGAGACTTTAATTTGCATTGGCTTAGAGAAAGTTCCTGTAGAACAGGAAAGGCTTGCACTTGCTCCTCTCACTCCCACCATTCCTATTAACAACATCTTATGCAATCTCGGAAATGCAACCACCATCTGGGAAGGACAGGGACTGTGGTGATGGTAGGACTGTATGAATTCAGGTCCAATACGCTTGATGGCTGGAGCACGATCGATCTGAATGATCTCCAAATAAGGGAGCTGACACAAGCCATCAGAAAGCTGCGTGCAGCAAGTTAGGTCAACAATGAACAGAAACCTCAACCTATTGAGGGGCACATCTGATGATGACATCATCCACCTTGGTAGCCGTCGGCCAAAATATCCTTTGATGTTAAGATTATCTAAGCTGGGTGGAGGGTAGAACAACATCATGCATGTTGCAAACAACTTGATCAACATACTCTGTGTTTGGATCGATAAGATTCCTTAGTATTAGCTCCTTATAGTACTTGCTTCCTAGTTCTTCCAAGTCATCTGAGGTCCCGTGAAGAAATCCTTCACTAATCCACATGCCAATGATTTCATTGCTTAAAAATACTGCAGTTTTAGGGAGAAGGGAGTAGTGCAGAAAACATTGTTTGGCACAAGAAGATAAGTCTTCATAACTTAAATATACTACATGATTTAGCTTTTCGGGCAATCCAGATATCGACCATATAGAATCATCCAAAACCATCTCCCACTCACGGCGTTTTTTGTCCTTCTGACACAAGAGTCCTCCCATTACTTTGACAGCAAGAGGCAAACCATCACATTTTGCTACAATCTGCATTCCAATATCCTTGAGCACATCAATTTCACGTTCACCTGTCTCACTTGAGAATATCTGCAAACATTTGAAACGATGTCAACTCAATATTAATCAATAATAGGCTAGTGAAGAAAAGAGCCCCACGAAAAAACGGACCTAAATTGTGCTATGAAATGAGCGACCTGGGAAGCTGGGATGTTCATGTAAATTTGGATGGCTAGCATGTGAGCGACTATAATAATAACATTCTCACCCACACAAGATGTTAAGTTTCTTACTCTACCACAAGATGCTTAGTTTAACTTATCATCTCAAAAACTAAACAAATTACACGCATAATTATGTGGATATACACTAGAGTACGTATATTCATCCTCTGGAAAATAGTCATTTGATGTACAACTACACAAGGGAGGAGGCTACTTAAATGTTTAAATTATCTACAATTCTACATATGCAATTTTGTAATATGGACACCCAAATAAGTAGAAGAATTTGAAGTACCAACTTTTATTTATATTCATGTTGGTAGATCGTGGGACGGGATGGCTACACCTATTGGTGTGGGCGAGCTTTAATATCACTGTACCGATTAAAACTTTTTCATAATTTTGCATAGTAATTTACCACTTGATGTGGACTTATTTGTGAACATGATGGAAATGGAAGAATAATACCACCAGTTTTCACATTTTACAAATCAAAGTACATTTATACAATCCTAGTTTTCAATTTTGATTGGACTTGCATTTTAGGTGGTATATTTCAAAATTTTAGCTATCTAAAAGGGGGAAATTAATAGTGCCAAAAAAAGGGGGGAAATCCTGTGGTGAGCATGTTGGCAGCAGCCTTCCTGGACCCGTCCAAGCAACGACGGAGGAAAAGGCCAGACTGAGCCACCGATGCCCTCTGCTCCCCGCCCCGCTCCACCGCGCGGCGCTCCTTTGGATGCGGTATGGCGGCGGCTGCGCACAAGCATCCATCCGAGCAGAGTCACTGTAATGCCACCGCCACCTGAGATTTCCCACTGTCGTTGGGCCAGCAAAGGGCAAATTCCAGCCACGGCAGTAACCCAATATGTTCTTTATATGAGTCTATAGTCAGTACTTACACAAGTCAAGTTTAGACCTGTATGGCCTTTTTTTCATATGACCCACCGGCCCCATCTGCAACCAAAAGGTTCATTGTTTAAAGTCTTCTTGAAATTTCTTCTTTTTGCTCTTGAAATATGAGAGTTGTGGACTGCTACAGAATTTACTGAGAATTTACTGAAATACATACAGGGAAGCCCTATGATATTTACTAGTCTCTCCGTCCCATAATATAAGATTGTTTTTGAAACTATACCAGTGTCGAAAACGCTCTTGTATTATGGGGTGGAGAGAGTATATTATTAGATTCACACCCATTCAAAATGCACTCATTAATTAAAACCTTTCTGAGATATACTGTATCTACTCCTGGTGAATGTAGATATGCTATTCTACTCCCAGCCTCCTAGGTTTTATAACTTTCTTTGTTTTCTTTCTTAAAATTTGAACCTGATCAACTTGTTCAAATATAGAAACTGAGACCTCGTAGCAATAGCAAATCACACCTAATTTAATCATACACCAAATAATGCAGAGAGCAGGTGGTGTGGTTTACTCTGAATTTGTCTGTTTGTTCAGAAGCTAGCCATAACCAAAAGACTTTGGGATCCGGTTTGATGGTTTCACATTAGCCTAATTTGCTGCACAACACCTTATACTATACTAAAGGCCTTTCTGGTGGGCATAGAAGGTAGTACCACGAGCACAAAAGAAGCAATGAAAACATAGGCACTCCCGGAACCTAGACAACCCCCGTGATTTTGATATGCTAGCTTGTTAAACAAACTAGGGTTTGGAACAATGCTCGATGTCCTAGGTGGGCACGGCTGTCATGTATTTATAAGAGGGAACAGTACAAAATACAGATTGTGTTACAACACGTATATTGACTATATACTTAGTCTAACACCCTCCCTCAATCTTAACTATATCACTAGTAGAAAAGGGGGCAATGGTCCAGGCCGGGTCAGCCCATTAGTCCCAGTTCAATCCCGAACCGGGACCAATGGTGGCATTGGACCCGGTTCGTGAACCCCGAGGGCCGGCCGGGCGACGTGGGCCATTGGTCCCGGTTCGTCTGGACCTTTTGGTCCCAGTTGGTGGAACGAACCGGGACCAATGTGCCTTGCTCCTAGCCCACCATCATTGGTCCCGGTTGGTGGTCTGAACCGGGACGAAAGGCTTCCCTTTAGTCCCGGTTCAAGCCACGAACCGGGACCAATTAATTGCCTATATATACCCCTCGCCTGCGAGCAGAGCACTCTCACTGCTCTGTTTTTCGTGGCCGGCGAGGAGAGAGCTTTGTGGTGCTCTAGCTCACCTCCTATGCACACGAGGTGTTCGATGGAATGCCCGAGCCACACTACTTAAGCTTTCTCCTCTCCAAGCTCGACCTCCAAGCTCCATTTTCCTCAATATTTGTCTAGGTTTAGCGGTCCATCACGTCCCGTCCCCGTCTTCACCGCCGTCGATCGCCCGCGCCGATCTCGTCGCCGGCACCACCGTGGTGAGCCTCTTGTTCTTATCTTCTTTCTGAAAGGAAAAAAACATTCTTACTTGTATGTTTATATAGATACTTGTATAATTTTCTTACTTTTATTATTGCATCTTATATAGTGCGATGGTTTTGGTATCCGCCTCCGTCGGCCCTCGTCCTGTCTATGATTTGGATGTGGTATATATTATCTTTTCATAACTATTGGTTCATCTATTGTTTATGACAATTATGCCGACCAACGTGACATAAATTTTATTTATCTAGGAGGTTGTTGAACCGGAAATTCCAACCAACCCTATTGTCGAGAGGTTAAATTTAGTTAAGAAGAAAACAATTTCTTGAAGGAAAAAATTAGAAAAATTGAGGAGGAGAAGATGATATTGGAGTTACATGTTGCGGATGTCGTGGATGATCACAAGATCAAGATGGATGCAATGCGCTTGAAGATTAGAAAGATTAGAAAATATGCCATTCATACCGAGGCTTGATATCATTATGTCGTTGGATCAGTTGTTACATTGGTTGCGATTATGATCACATTTGTTTTCGCATTGAAATGTTTTACATAGTTTCAATGTATGGTTTAATTAATTTAGATGCTCTGCAGAGCTTTATGTTGTTAGATGAGAACTATGTATGTACTTTGGTTTTAATGTGATGATGAACTTCTATTAATTTGGTCACTTAATTATCTATTCATGATGTTCTGTAATGATTTTTAACACACTTAATTATATATAATGCACATAGATGAACCGTCAATGGATGTACGGTTCAAGACACACCTCCGAGTACATGAAGGGCGTGCATGAATTTCTCGAAGTGGCTGAGGCAAACAAGCAGAATGGTTTTATGTGTTGTCCATGCCCTATATGTGGGAATACGAAGTCTTACTCTGACCGGAAAATCCTTCTCACCCACCTGCTTTACAAGGGTTTCATGCCACACTATAATGTTTGGACGAGGCACGGAGAAATAGGGGTTATGATGGAAGACGGGGAAGAAGAAAAGTACGATGACAACTATGTGCCCCCTGAATACAGTGATGCTACTGAAGATCAAGAGGAACCAGACAATGTGCACGATGATGCTGCAACAGGCGAAGCTGCTGAAGATCAAGAGGAACCAGACGATGTGCCCGATGATGATGATCTTCGCCGGGTCATTGTCGATGCAAGGACGCAATGCGAAAGTCAAAAGGAGAAGCTGAAGTTCGATCGCATGTTAGAGGACCACAAAAAAGGGTTGTACCCCAATTGCGAAGATGGCAACACAAAGCTCGGTACCGTACTGGAATTGCTGCAGTGGAAGGCAGAGAATGCTGTGCCTGACAAAGGATTTTAGAAGCTACTGAAAATATTGAAGAAGAAGATTCCAAAGGATAACGAATTGCCCGACAGTACAAACGCAGCAAAGAAGGTCATATGCCCTCTAGGATTGGAGGTGCAGAAGATACATGCATGCCCTAATGACTGCATCCTCTATCGCGGTGCTTACAAGGATCTGAAGCATGCCCGGTATGCGGTGCATTATGGTATAAGATCAGACGAGATGACCCTGGTGATGTTGACGGCGAGCCCCCCAGGAAGAGGGTTCCTGCGAAGGTGATGTGGTATGCTCCTATAATACCACGGTTGAAACGTCTGTTCAGAAACGGAGAGCATGCCAAGTTGATGCGATGGCACAGTGAGGACCGTAAGAAAGACGGGAGGTTGAGAGCACCCGCTGACGGGTCGCAGTGGAGAAAAATCGAGAGAAAGTACTGGGATGAGTTTGCAAGTGACCCAAGGAACGTATGGTTTGCTTTAAGTGCGGATGGCATTAATCCTTTCGGGGAGCAGAGCAGCAATCACAGCACCTGGCCCGTGACTCTATGTATGTATAACCTTCCTCCTTGGATGTGCATGAAGAGGAAGTTCATTATGATGCCAGTTCTCATCCAAGGCCCTAAGCAACCCGGCAACGACATTGATGTGTACCTAAGGCCATTAGTTGAAGAACTTTTACAGCTGTGGAATGGAAACGGTGTACATACATGGGATGAGAACAAACAGGAGGAATTTCACCTAAAGGCGTTGATGTTCGTGACCATCAATGATTGGCCCGCTCTCAGTAACCTTTCAGGACAGACAAACAACGGATACCACGCATGCACGCACTGTTTACTTGACACCGATAGTATATACCTGGGAAGCTGCAGGAAGAATGTGTACCTGGGCCATCGTCGATTTCTTCCGACCAACCATCAATGCCGAAAGAATGGCAAGCATTTCAAAGGCGAGGCAGATCACCGGAGGAAGCCCGCCATGCGTACTGGTGATCACGTACTTGCCATGGTCAATGATTTACACATAATCTTTGGAAAGGGTCCCGGCGGACTAGCTGTTCCGAGTGACGCTCGGGGACACTCATCCATGTGGAAGAAGAAATCTATATTTTGGGACCTACCCTACTGGAAAGACCTAGAGGTCCACTCTTCGATCGACATGATGCACATGACGAAGAACCTTTGCATGAACCTGTTAGGCTTCTTGGGCGTGTATGGGAAGACAAAAGATACAACTAAGGCATGGGAGGACCTGCAACGTTTGCACGAAAAAGACGGCATGCCTCCAAAGCAGTATGAAGGTTCTGCCAGCTATGCTCTTACCAAAGAAGAGAAGGAAATCTTCTTTGAATGTCTGCTTAGTATGAAGGTCCCGACTGGCTTCTCGTCGAATATAAAAGGAATAATAAATATGTCAGAGAAAAAGTTTCAGAACCTAAAGTCTCATGACTGCCACGTGATTATGACGCAACTGCTTTCGGTTGCATTGAGGGGGCTTCTACCGGAAAACATCCGATTAGCCATTGTGAAGCTATGTGCATTCCTTAGTGCAATCTCTCAGAAGGTGATCAATCCAGAAATCATACCAAGGCTAAGGAGTAATGTGGTGCAATGTCTTGTCAGTTTCGAGCTGGTGTTCCAAACATCCTTCTTCAATATCATGACGGACGTCCTAGTTCATCTAGTTGACGAGATTGTCATTCTGGGCCCCGTATTTCTACACAATATGTACCCCTTTGAGAGGTTCATGGGAGTCCTAAAGAAATATGTTCGTAACCGCGCTAGGCCAGAAGGAAGCATCTGCATGGGCCATCAAACAGAGGATGTCATCGGGTTTTGTGTTGACTTCATTCCTGGCCTTAAGAAGATAGGTCTCCCTCAATCGCGCTATGAGGGGAGACTGACTGGAAAAGGCACGCTTGGAAGGGACTCAATAATATGCAGGGACGGATATTCTTGGTCTCAAGCACGCTACACAGTTCTACAAAACTCTACCTTGGTGACCCCGTATGTCGATGAACACAAGAACAGTGTGCGCTCCAAACACCCGGAGCAGTGCGACGACTGGATTGCATGTGAACACATCAGGACTTTCAGCAGTTGGTTGGAAGCACGTCTCAAAGGTGACAACACTGTTTGTGATGAGCTGTACTTGTTGTCCAGGGAACCATCTTCGACTGTTACGATTTGAAAAGGATACGAGATAAATGGGAATACATTTTACACGATTGACCAAGATCAAAAGAGCACCAACCAAAACAGCGGTATCCGCTTTGATGCAACAACCGAGAGGGGAAAGGACACATATTATGATTACATAGTGGACATATGGGAACTTGACTACGGACATGTTTAAGTGCAAATGGGTCAATCTGTCAGGAGGCGGGGTACAGGTAGACCCACAGTACAGAATGACAACAGTGGATCTGAAAAATCTTGGGTAGACTGACGAACCGTTCGTCCTAGCCAATGATGTGGCACAAGTTATCTATGCGAAGGACATGTCTACCAGACCGAGAAAAAGAAAAGATAAGGAAGCGAATACATCATACGATGAGCCAAAGCGCCACATAGTTCTTTCAGGAAAAAGGGACATCGTGGGAGTGGAGGGCAAGACAGACATGTCTGAAGATTATGAAAAGTTTCATGAAATTCCTACCTTCAAAGTCAAGGCTGACCCCAGCTTCCTGATAGCGATGAAGATTATCCATGGTTACGGTGCAATAAGCAAATGACACAAGCGAAGAAAAAGTGAAGACTTTCTCCCCCAACTATTATGATGATACCATGCCAACTTTGTAACACACGAGTATGATACCATTGTCCGTTTTGTACATGCACATGCTATGTGAGTAAATTTATGATACCATGCCAACTTTCAACTTTTTCATAGTTCATTTCAAATGCTTTAATGTCTTATGGTTCGGCCATCGTAATAATTAAAAATAGCAACAATAAGTATTTTGTTGTAAGTAGAAACAAAATAAAATAAATATAGCAAGAAAGAAAACAAAAAAAACAAAAAAAGTGTTTTCAAATTTAAAAACTAATGGCACTAACAGAAAGTTTATAATTTTTCTAAAACTAAAAGCAAAAAGAATTAAAAAATAAAGCAAAAAACAAAAGAAAATAAATAATGCAGAAAACAAAACAAAAAACAATTAAAAATAGCAAAAATAAGTATTTTGTTGTAAGTACAAACAAAATAAAATAAATAAAGCAAGAAAGAAAACAAAAAAACAAAAAAGTGTTTTCAAATTTGAAAACTAATGGCACTAACAGAAAGTTTATAATTTTTCTAAAATTAAAAGCAAAAAGAATTAAAAAATAATGCAGAAAACAAAAGAAAATAAATAATGCAGAAAACAAAACAAAAAAACTGGAAAAATAATTAAAAATAGCACAATAAGTATTTTGTTGTAAGTAGAAACAAAATAAAATAAATAAAGCAAGAAAGAAAACAAAAAAATGCCTCCTACTAGGCCCCCACGGCCTGGATACGACTAGAATCCCTACCATGGGCCAGGATTCAGGCCCGCAGTAGGCCCAGAAGGCCCATCAGCCAAAGTAGTAGCAAATAGGCCCGCAAGCCTACGGTGGAGAGGAGCTCGAGAGGGGTGCGGCAGTGGGGCTTATAAACCACTGCACGTACCTCTCAACTAGCGAGGTGGGACTAAACTTTGGCCCCGACGCGGGCAACACAGGGTCCTTTGGTCCCGGTTGGTGGCACCAACCGGGACTAAAGGGGGGGCATTAGTCCCGGTTGGTGCCACCAACCGGGACTAAAGGGGGCATTAGTCCCGGTTGGTTTCACGAACTGGGACCAATTCTCTTCATATATAACTAGCACTTAGCAGTTTCTCCAAAATCCCCCTTTCTTCTCCGCCCGACGCCCGCTACTCTGCCACGTCGCCGTCGCTGCCGAGCCGTCAGGCTGCTCCACCTCGTCGTCGCCGCCGCCTCAGACGCCGTCAGGCTGCTCCACCTCGTCGTCGCCGCCGCCTCCGACGCTGTCAGGCTGCTCCACCTCACCGTCGCCGCCGCCCTCGATGCCATCTGCCCCGACGCCGACGCCGCTCCCCACGCCCCGACACCGCCCGCCGTGCCCCGCCACCCCCCTGTGAGCACCTGCCTCGCGCCCCTGCCTTGCCTCGCTCCTGTACCCCTGCCCTGCCCCGCCGGCGCCACCGCTGCCGCCATGCCCCTCTGCCCGACCGGCTCTGTTTTTTTATTAGTTTAATTTTTTTCATATATATATAATGTATGTGTATGTATGTGGTTATATGTTTTTGTTCATATATTGCTATATCTTTTTTTATTTTTATTAGTTTATTTTTTGTTCATATGTGATGTATATGTGTATGTGGCTAGAATTTGCTAAATATATATATGTTAAAAATGTTTTTTTGTTCATAGAAAGTTTTTTGTTCATATATAGGAAGTTACAATTTTAGAAAAGTTTTATATATGCAAAAGTTACAATTTTAGAAAAAGAAGGATAGGAAAGAAGAAAATAAGAAGAGAAAAGAAAGAAGAAGAGGAGAGGAAAAGAAGAGGAGAAATAAATAAGAAGAAGAAAAAAGAAGAAAAAGAAGAGGAGAAGAAGAAAGGAATAGAGGAGAAGAAGAAAAAATAGAAGAAAAAAATTCTATTTTTTCTTCTTGTCCTCTATTCCTTTCTTCTTCTTCTTCTTCCTTCTTCCTTCTTCCTCTTTTCTTCCTTTTCCTTAATTATTTTCCTTTCTCGAGGGAGAAGAAGAAAAAGAAGAGGAGAAGAAGAAAGAAAGGAATAGAGGAGAAAATAAATAAGAAGAACAAAAAAGAAGAAAAGGAAGAGGAGAAGAAGATTTTCTATTTTTTCTTCTTCTCCTTTATTCCTTTCTTCTTCTCCTCTTTTTTTTTCTTCTTTTTTTTGTCGATCTTCTCCTCTATTCCTTTCTTCTTCTCCTCTTTTTATTTCTTCTTCGTTTTCTTATGTTTTATTGGGTCTGTCGACGTCAGGTTGCTCGCCTTCCGTTGATTCTATAGTTATACTTTCATCAATGCCATTTATAATGTTTCATTATCAGTTTGATTGACCTCTATTTCTCGTAAAGTGCTTGTGGCAGGAACAAGGGAATGATTTCTGTGGATACTACGTGTGCGAGTTCATCCACAACGCGACTTTGAAAAACAAGCGGGGCTATTCTAAAAGACAATATGAAGTGCGTAAGCAATAATATTCACAATTTCATTTTATTACACCATCATTTCTGTTGAGTTTCATTCATATATATGTATTAATTAACCCCCTTCTTCAAATTAGACGTGGCAGATGCGGAATGAACTCCTAGAACCAGATCGCATGAAAGCAATTCAAGAGAAATTGGCGGGATTCTTTCTTGACCACGTCATCAATAAAGCCGGAGAATACCATGTGGAAATTGATTTCAATTGCTAGGGGATTGTAATTAAGAGATCTTATACATATTGTACATGTATGTAGTCAGTAGCGTCGGATACATGATACGAAAACTTGTTGTTCGACCAATCTCTCGGAGAAGGAGAGGTCGATCAATCACTTCTCTCGGTATGCATGACGAACTTCTGTACTCAATGGTTCTCTCGATCACTTATGTATATATAGTAGGTAGCGTCGACCAAGCACGGACATAAGAGAGGACACTTCTCTCTATTAATTAGCTAGCTAACACAATATATGAAACACCTAAATTAACCCCCCAAAACCCCCAACCCCCCCTCCTTTCAAAAAAAAAACAAAAACCCCAGCCACTGGAATGCTGACGCGTGAATGCCTTTTGGTCCCGGTTGGTGCCACCAACCGGGACCAAAGGCCCCCTGACTGGGCTCGGAGCACAGGGCCACGTGTAGGCACATTGGTCCCGGTTCGTGTTTGAACCGGGACTAATGGGTGGAGGTATTAGTAATGACCCATTAGTCCCGGTCCATGAACCGGGACTAAAGGCCCTTACGAACCGGGACTATTAGGTGTTTTTCTACTAGTGTATCCTGAAACACTCATAAGGTTAAGATTGCGTCGACATCCTTCAAAAGAAGGCAAGGGAAATGGTTTAGTGAAAATATCAGCAAGCTGATCCTTAGAAGAAACAAACTTGATTTGAAGAAGCTTCTGAGCAATACGTTCCCTCACAAAGTGATAATCAACTTCGATGTGCTTCGTTCGGGCATGAAATACTGGATTGGATGAAAGATATGTAGCACCGATGTTATCACACCAAAGGACAGGCGGCTGAGTTGGAGAGACCTTCAACTCCCGAAGCAACGACTGCGCCCACATGATCTGAGCTGTGGCATTAGCAACCGCTTTCTACGCAGCTTCAGTACTACTCCGAGATACCTTAGCTTGCTTGCGAGCTTGCCAAGCGATCAAGTTAGGTCCAAAGAACATAGCATGTCCCCCCATGGATCGCCGATCATCAGGACTACCAGCCCAGTCGGCATCAGAAAATGCGGAGATCAGCCCAGAAGGCGCCGACTGAAGATGAAGACCATACGAACCAGTGTGACGAACATAGCGCAAGATGCGCTTAACAGCTGACCAGTGAGAATCACGCGGCGCATGAAGATACTGGCACACACGGTTTACTGCAAACGATATGTCTGGTCGAGTGATGAGCAAGTACTGCAACCCACCAACAATGCTGCGGTACTCAGTGGCATCCTCAGGAGAAAGCAAGTCACCAACAAGAGCTGTCAGTTTGTCTGTGACAGACATGTGAGTCGTAGCAGGCTTGCACTGCAACATACCTGCACGACGGAGGAGATCCTGGGAGTACTTCTTCTGAGTAAGGGTCAAGCCACCATCAGAATGAAGAACCTCCAGACCCAGAAAATAATGCAGTTTCCCAAGGTCCTTAACAGCAAACTCAGCACTGAGAGAGGACACGAGCCGATCCATAGCAGCAGCAGACGAACTAACAAGGATGATGTCATCAACATAGACCAGAATGTACATAGTCACCTCCGGTCGCTGAAAGATAAACAAAGACGTGTCCGCTGTAGAAGGCACAAACCCATGAGCACGAAGAGCAGCGCCAAGATGTGCATGCCACACACGCGGGGCCTGCTTCAGACCATAAAGAGCTTTGATAAGACGACACAAATGATGTGGCTGAGCAGGATCAACAAAACCAGGTGGCTGACGCATATAAACCTCTTCTTCCAGAACTCCATGGAGAAAAGCATTCTGAACGTCAAGCTGTCAAAGAGACCATCCTCGAGTAACAGCCAAGGAGAGAAGAACACGAATAGTGGTTGGTTTATTAACAAGACTGAATGTGTCTGCATAATCAATGCCATATTGTTGTTTGAATCCCTTGGCAACCAGACGTGCCTTGTATCTCTCAATGGAATTATCAGCATGTTTCTTCACCTCGAATACCCATTTAGAGTCAATGACATTGACACCAGATGGAGGTGGAATGAGGCGCCAAGTGTTGTTTCGTTGAAGAGCATGAATCTCCTGCTCCATCGCAACACGCCAGTGTGGAATGCCAAGTGCTGCCCGAAAATGTCGTGGTTCAGTCATAGGGTCGGCCTCAATATGTGCCATACAGGCCGCAAGCCACGCAACAGTGCCATTAGTGTGCTTCTTTGGTTTGAAGATGCCACTCTTGCGGCGAGTATGAGGACGCAGGACGACGGGCAGAGGTGGCGGTGGAGCAGCCACCACAGAGGAGCCACTATCGCCTGGAGTGGTCGGCGAAGACAGGCCGGGCGTGATCGGCGAGGACGATGACGACCCACTCGAAGCAACAATTGGCGAGGCCGTCCGCACAGGTGACAGTGCCACGGGATCAGCCAACCCAGGCGACAACACCGCGCGGTCAGCCGGTCCAAGCGATAGCGAGGCTACGGACCCAGGCGACCCAGGTGACAGCGCCGCTGGGTCAGCCGGCCCAGGCGACGCCGCTGGGTTAGCCGGCCCAGGCGACGCCGCTGGGTCAGCCGGCCCAGGCGATGATAGTGCCTCGTCGAATCCACGTGCATGTCTCATGCACGCGCGATCGACGTCGGGAGCAGCCGACGTCGCAGCAGGTGCAGCCAGCGTAGCGGCAGCTGCCGCAAATGAGGCCTCAGTATCATCCTCAAGAAGCTCAAGTCTCACACCTCGCCCAGTCCCTGCACCATGGTTAGGCAACAATAAAGGAGAATATGCAGCATCCACAAATTGATCAGGTAAAACTGGAAAAGAGTGTAACTCGGTGACGGGAGTATCAGTGGATGATGTGAACGTGGAAAAAGGGAAGACAGTCTCATCGAACACAACGTCACGAGAAATATAAACACGATTCGTCGGAATGTGGAGACACTTGTAACCTTTGTGAAGAGGATTGTATCTAAGGAACACACATTTTTTTGATTGATACTCAAATTTATGCTTGTTGTACGGACGAAGATGTGGCCAACACGCACAACCGAACACTTTGAGGAAGGAGTAATCTAGAGTTTCATGAAGCAACACCTCGAGAGGACACTTCATGTGGAGAAGTCGTGTGGGAGTCCTGTTTATCAAAAAACAAGCAGTGACAAAAGCATCGCTCCAGAACCGAAAAGGAACAGAGGCATGCGCAAGAAGTGTTAGCCCAGTTTCAACTATGTGACGGTGCTTGCGCTCAGCTGCACCATTCTGCTGATGTGTATGAGGACAAGACACATGGTGTGAGATGCCAAACTTCTGAAAGAAGGTTTTGAGATTACGATATTCTCCCCCCCCCCCAGTCGGATTGAACATTGATAATTTTGTGCTTAAGCAACCGCTCAACATGTGCTTGAAATTGCATAAAGACATGAAACACATCAGATTTGTGCTTAATAAGATAAATCCACGTAAAGCGACTGAAAGCATGGATGAAACTGACATAATAGTTGTGACCACTGACAGAAGTTTGGGCATAGCCCCACACATCTGAAAACACAAGTTCGAGAGGAGTCTTGACAACACGACTCGATGCAGAAAAAGGCAACTGATGACTTTTGCCTTGTTGACAGGCATCACACACCAGAAACTCCTTATTACTCGACTCAACAGGAAGACTATGATGATGAAGCACATGGTGCACAATGGGAGTGGCAGGATGGCCAAGGCGAGAATGCCACTGCGGCGATGACACCCGAACACCACTGAAAACTTGAGGAACTCGTGTATGGACTCATGGCACATCAAGCGCATATAATCTGCCGCGTGCTCGACCACTAAGTAGAACGTCCCTCGTGTCCCGGTCCTTAACAAAAAAATGAAAAGGGTGAAACTCAACCAACACATTGTTGTCACGAGTTAATTTAGAAACTGAGAGTAAACTACGTGTGACTGAAGGAACACGAAGGACATCAAGAAGACGCAAGGTTTTAGTGGTACGCGAAAGAAGAGATGCCTGACCAACATGTGAGATGGGCATACCTCCATTGGTAGTGCAGACCTGATCATGACCGGTGTAGGCCTGGCGATTGGCCAGCTTGTCAAGCTGGCTCGTCAAATGGTCTGTGGCGCCTGTGTCCATGTACCATGCAGGGTCCACTGAATACGAAGGAGTGAACCCAGGATCCTGTGTAGCGAGAGCAGCTTGCTTCTCGTTACCCTTCCCATTGTTCCCAATGCCAAGGAAATCACGTTTAAAGCGACGATGACAGCGAGACGCCAAGTGCCCCTCAATGCCGCAAAGCTGACACTCAACCCCACCACCACACGCCTCGCAGTGTAGCCGCTTGCGGCCAGCTGTGGGAGGAGGTGGAGCGGGCGGACGGGGCTGGTTGCCCGTGGACGGCGACGCTTTCTGCTTGGCACCACGGGCACCCCCGCAGAGAGCAGCGTTCGCAGAAGGACCCTCCGTGTAGACGCCGACGGAGTAGCGGGCAGCAAGCCGCTGTTCGGTGTTGAGGAGGTGCGCGTAGAGATTGCGAGGCAGCATCGGTGTGTCGCGTCCATTGATGTTTTCAACAAGAGAATCATAGTCCTCATCAAGCCCATTGAGAATGAACGAAGTAAACTCCTCATCACGGAGAGGCTTCCCAATAGATGACAGTGTATCGGCCAAACTTTTTACCTTGTTGAAGAAGGTCGTGATGGAGAGATCATTTTTCTTGACCTCACCCAGCTGGTTACGAATGGCAGAAAAACGTCCAGCGACTGCGAGGAGAAGCTGGAGTCAAGGGTGGCCCATGCATCCCTCGACGTCGTGGCAAAGACCACCATGCCAGCCACGGATGGAGTGAGCGAGGACTGAATGACACCCAGAATAGCTTGATCCTGAGCGATCCACCAACGATGAGCAGGGTTGGACACCATGACGGAGCCACCAGCGGCCGAGGGTACCGGAACCATGGCCGGGGGACACGGCAGCGTACCGTCGACATACCCCTCAAGGTAGTGACTACGCATCAGCGGCAACACGTGAGCGCGCCACAGGAGATATTTATCAGCAGAGAGCTTCACCGTCACCAGATGAGCGAAGTGGAACGGCCCTGGTTCAGCCTCCGGTGCGGAGAGCTGCGAGTCGTACATCAGAGGAGCACTATACGGAATCAGCGCATTGGCCGACGGAGGCGCACGGTATTGTTGGTGATGACCATAGGACGCCGTAGGAGGTACGCCATAGGGCTGCAGCAACGTGACGTACGGCACAGGGGCAGCGTAGGGTGCGCCGGATGGTGCCTCGTAGGGGACCGCAGAGGATGAAGCATATGGCACCGGCGCGACGTATGACGACGGCGACGGAGCGACGTACGACGCTGGATACGACCCGACGTAGGGCACCTGGACGGGGGGCACCGTGGGGGCCTGAGGCCGGCGCCGCAGCATGCGCCTGAGACCCGGCGTAGGGCGACACAACATGGGGCTGAGTCCCGTTGTACAGCCGCGCAGGAGCGCCACCAGATGCATCACGGGGCAGCTGAGTCCCAGCGTAGATCGATGGATAATGGACCTGAGTCCCAGCGTAGGCCATCCGCACAGGAGCGCCAGATGCATCCCGAGGGAGCTGCGCAGGGTCGAAGGAGGCAGGCGCCAGGGACGCATCGCAGGCAGGTGGGAGCGCTGGAGATCGGGGTGCGGGCGATCGGGACGCAGGAGGATGCGATCCCGGATGGACCAAGGCGAGTGGTGCGGACGCCATGAACGGCGAGTCCATCGTCAGGGTTGACGGAGGCGGCACGGCGGTGGAGGCCGGCGCGACGGCGGCAGAGGAGGCGGAAGCACGGCGCGGATCAAACGCGTTGTCTGATACCATGTTAAACAAACTAGGGTTTGGAACAATGCTCGATGCCCTAGGTGGGCACTGCTGTCATGTATTTATAAGAGGAAACATTACAAAATATAGATTGTGTTACAACACGATATATTGACTATATACTTAGTCTAACATAGCCCAATAGTGTTGGATACTTTGCTATCAATACTGGTTAATTAGCATTAATTGTCACCATCTTCTACCTGCCTCCCACTTGGAGTAGGAGAAGGTAGTGCATATATATATTGCAAAGAAAAAAATTATTCCTGTTCAGAGAGATTAAGCAGCGAGAATACTAGATACAAATGAGAACTAGGGAGCAAGAAATGGGAGAAATGACCATTGAAATAGAGAAAAATAAAAGCTAGGGCCTAGAGAGAAATGAACATGCTATTTGTGCCAGTGACGCCTCGGTAATAAGAGAGAGAAAAGTTGGCAGTTATGAAGCAAAAGGCTTCCTGTATATTGGAAAACTGACATAACTTTCTGCTATATATATGTCACGGTCTCATTGAGCACAGGCGCACAGCAAACTTGCCTGAGGTTGACTCATGGCAATTTCCTGGGACTTGTAACAAGGTGATCCCAACGCTCCTGGAATTATTTGACCGTGCTTGAAACCGTTTCACCATCTGCTTTACCTAGGTTCAAACTTCAAAGTGCCCTGTTTTCTGCGATGTCTGAATGGCAACCGATGTGGCCTGTAGTAGATGACGCACTATTATCAGGGCTGTAGGAATTCAAGACTGAGATCCCTGAGTCAATTTCTGTAATATCCTCAGCAGGCACTGTCATCACTGGGAATCAAATCATTTTTGCTTGACTATATGGTTGCCGTACTCACTTCTAAGTAGTGGTGATGGCAGAACTGGACTTTTAATGGTTCCTGTTGTTCAAGTAATTGAAAGATGTCAGTGTTGCGATTAATTTGAGTACTGCATATAAACATTTTATTGTGTTGCCCGAATTAAGGATCTAAACGCACACTCAGGAACACGAAATGCAAACCGCACATGAACTGAATTAGACAAGCGAATTAGCAAAAGTAAGGATCAAATGGTGAATGGAGCCTGAGTGCGGATGCGGTGTTACCCGGCTGCGCAGATGGACAGGCGACGGTGGCAGATGGCAGCGGTGTTGTAAGGCCTGCCAAAGTGCCACGCCCGTCCTCCAGCATCGGCCAATACCAGGACCCGTCGAAGCGGTGTCTGTCGGTGATGTAGGCGCCTGTCGGGACGTGCAGTGGACAGTGGGGCAACGCCGGGCCGCCGACGGAGAAGACGGCCACGCCGGCGCTGCCTCAGTACTGCTCGCCGGACTGCGCGGCCGATGCCCTCCGCCCCCCATCCCACTCCGGCGCCCGGTCCTCCTTTGGCCGCGCAAAAGCATCCATCCGAGCAGAGTCGCTCTGACGGCGCCACCGCCCGCGACTTCCGCGCAGTCGTCGGGCCGGCAAAGGACCACGGCCGCAACCCAATCCAGGCCCACCTCGGGTTCTCCCAGAAAGGAGCGGCAGTTTTTTTTTCCTTCTACCCCTAGAAAAAAGTTTTTTTTCCTTCTTTTATTTTTGTATCTATGTGTTTTTAATTGGGTTTTTAGATTTTATTTTTTATTATGCGTTCTCTTTCTTCCTCAAATGAATGTCTACTTTCTTTCGATACATTGTTGGTATACAAGCGCAATGCATTTTTCAAATATCTAAATAACATTTTTCCTACCCGCAAAAAAACATGATTTCTTATGAAAATGTTAATTTTTTTAAAATACACGTTGAATTTTTATTTAAATATCACGAAATAATCTTCTATATTACGTGAACATTGTTTTTAATTTTTTTTTCAAATCTCGCAAACATATTTTTGAAATGTTGTGACCATTTTTATCAAATGTCACGTCCAATTTTTTGTATCGTAGCAAACATTTTTCACGTGGAATTTTTTGTATCGTAACAAACATTTTTCAAAGTAATGAAGATTTTTGTGAAAAAAAACGAACATTTTATTTAAATGGCGAACATCTTTTAAATGGTAAGCAAACATTTTCCTAAACTACAAACATTTTATAAAAGCTAGATGATACCCCGCGCGTTGCTGTCGTAATTCTGTTAAAAAATGTGTAAATAATTTCTAAAAATAACTAAATCCAATGAGAAGAAACTTTAAGCTTGAAAAACAACAAAAGAAAGTCTCTAAAAACAGCATTCCAAACAAAAATGTGAAGGATGACTAATAAGCATGTATGATGTGGCAGCATTACATGCATAGACTAATGCAAAAATAATTATAATTTATAAGTTCACTTATGTGGCAGATTTTGCAAGGCTTAGTGGGAGAGAAGACTTGAATGCATGACCTTAGTGGGGACGTTCGCTTATGTGGTAGATTTTGCATGGCTAGTGGGACAGAAGACTTAAATGCAATGGCCTTAGTGAGGACATTGAGGTGGACACTTTACATATTGAGAGAATTAGGACAAACTTCTTAAGAATGTAAGAGAGCATATATTTGGCGTGCGTAAATATTCTTTAAATATCATGAACATTTTTTTGAATGTTATCATTATTTTCAAAAAGTTGCGCAAACATCTTTTTTACATTCCATGAACATTTTTCAAATGTGCGGAAAACGCTTTTTGAAAAATCAAGTGAATTATTTCTGGAGATATATGTATGTAGAATATTTTAAATATATAAATGAAAAAAGGAAAAAAACATAAAACAACCAACTAGGGCGGCAGGCTGCACTAAGGCGAGCGCACACCCTTCGTATAGGCGGGATAGGGGAACTTGCCGGGATTTGACGCATTCTGCAATAAACTTCTAACCGGTGGCACAAGCGTCGCTCAGGTGGGCCAACCTATATAGAGACAGAGAGTGTTGAGCAAGCGCTAGCCTTTTTTCTTTTATGTTTTTTTAGGATTTATTTCTACTTTCAATTTGTAGAAATATTGGAATTAATTTATTTTAAGTGTTAAAAGATCAAAAAAATATTTTTGAATATCTGGGAATATTTTCTCAAATTTCAGATTTTTTATGAAATTGCAAATATTTTAAACTTGAAAATTGTTTGAAGACACAAACATTTCTAAAAGTTTAGCAACATTTTCTGAGAATACGAACATTTTTCAAACTTTGGAAAATGTTTACGAATACATGAATACTTTTGTGCTGTCAATAATTTAAAGAGAGAGCATTTCAAATAATTTTGGGAACATTTTTGAAAACAGGAATATTTTCTAAAATTTCAGGATCATTTCTTTAAACATGAACAAAGTTAAGAAAAGTTAAGAGAGAGCATTTCAAATAATTTTGGGAACATTTTTGAATACATGAATTTTTTTATTATTATTACTCCATTAACCCTTTTTGCAAGTGTGATTTTTTGGATAACTCGAAATATTTTTTAAAAGTTGAGATTTTTATGAAATTTAGAACATTTTCTGGACTTTTATTAAAAATTCTGAACTAACCAAAACAAAACTGTTAAAGGAAAACAAATAGATTATGAAAACCCGGCCTGGAACCCTAGTGCTCGTTTTGATCCGCCGGTGCGAAGGGCCGGCTACCCGATGGTGGAAACTAGCAACTGTATTCGCAAACAACTGATCTAGTTGTTCATGTGTCGTGTTCATTGATTTTAAATAAATCGCATGAATGAAAGAAACTTGTGATGTGACTCTCTCTTGTATTTTTACTTCGAGAATGTGCAGTCATGTTTTGTTTATTTGCAACGTTTTTCCAGGGAAGGACAATAAGTTGATTAATTGCCCAAATTACGTTCTGCAGCTACTCTCTCGTGTACCTGGAAAGGAACCGTGCCTAGAAGAGTAATGTTCCCATAATAAAGCATGTAAGATTCAGCCAGCGCCTTGGCCATCAAGTTACTGCTCCTAGTAGTAGTATTCACCAGACTTGGGATGCAAACATCAAATTTATTCATATGTTGCTTGATATCGTTAACGACCTAAGAGATTTCAGCTCTGCCCTGGCCACCGCTATCCACGGTCTTCACGACGGCCGCACAAGCAGCTTCCAGGACACTATGCATATGTGATGGTTCTTTTCGCGATCAGTGTGGCGCACGTTCACCGAGGCAGCCCACTGTTTAGACGTACTGCTACTAACCTGCAAGTTGCAGCTTAGCCTGATTACAAGACAAGGACCAAATGCTTTTTCCTTTTTCACCGATTCAGTATTGTGTCCAGGGCTTCCGTTGATTTCCCTCTCATAACCTACTCAGAAACTCAACAAGCCTAGAAACGGATTCCTTGCCATTTCCATGAATAGAATGATTGCGAAGGTGCCAAGGTCTCCATAAAATTAACAAAAGTTTAACCCTGACTTCTTCAGAATAGGTGCTTAACCAAATTTGGAGCCAATCCTCACCGGTATACCCGGAATGATTCCTCTATCAGCAGGTCCCGATATGTTGTCATGGCATTTCTGAGAGCTTTACTCTTTGTGCAAGACATTACGGCGTGGTATTCATCTTTCTCCCCATTCTCACGTAGTATGTCGCAAATACTATCCTTCACAATTGTTCTTTTGAACCTGTTGTTTTTTTGTGGCCAGAGAATTGGAGGCCACTCTCCAGCCGAAGATTTTGACTTTTTTTCTGGCACATTCCCTTTCCATAATCCAGATAAACTGTGATACGAAGAAAAGCGCAACCTAGAAATAAACCAGCGGGAGGAGATGAAAAGAATCACATATAGGTTGCGCTATTCAAGGAGTTCTAGTTTCACATTTTTTTGAAAAATGTTTAGCCGACCAAATGAATATATATCGCTTGACTGATCAAAACTTGAAGTAAATAATGATGTACTTTCTGAACAAAGGTGATATATGCTGACACAATGTTAAAAAACCAAAAAAATGCCAAAAATAATGGGAAAAAAGACAACACGGCCATTTTTTGGGAGCTCCTATACAGCGCTGGTGGCGCCAGTTAACGATCCGGTGCCTGCAGCGCTGCTAGCATGGGCCGGCTCACTGGCGTGCTGCCCTAAGTTTTTTTTAGTGTTTTTTACGAAAATAAAAATATGAAATGAAGAAAGGTTTACAGATTTAAAGAACAAAAGTTCATCCATTTGAAAAAATATGTTCATATCTTTAAAAAAGGTTCATAAATCTTGAAAAAGTTCATCAATTTGAAAAAAAAGTTCATTCAAATTGAAAAAAAGTTCATCCATTTTAGCAAAAGTTCATTAAATTCGAAACAATTTCATAGAAGTTGAAAAAAAAGTTCATGTATTTTTAGAAAAAGTTCATGGAACTGAAAAAGAAGTTCATAAATCAAAAAAGCTCATCCATTTTCAAGACATATGTTCATTAAATTTCTAAAAAGTTCATCAATATTCAAAAAAGTTCATCAATCACAAAAAAGTTCACAGAATTTTCAAAAAAAACGTCTATGGGCGCCTAGATGGGCCGGCCCATTTATGGATGCCACAGGCGCCAGTTAACAAAATGCACGTTAACTGGCGCCTGTAGCACCAAATAGGAAATGCCCATTTTTTTTAGCGAAGTGAGAGTGGGTCACTTTTATACATTTGAAAAAAAGGCTCAAATAAAGCCCATGCAACCAGGCCACCTCGTCGAGCGCACCGTTTTCTGAAAGAGCCCTCTCGACGGAGCGTGTTTTCCACCCCCGGACATGGCTATGTCTTGCCTCACGCGAGACCGTCGACCGGCTCGTCTCAAGCAGGGCGTATGTGGGCCGGCCTAGTTATTCTTTTTTTACACTTGGAAAATATTGTAAATATGTCTAATTTTAAATGTTTGTGTCATTTAAAGGTTTCACACATTTAAAAAATTATAACATTTTAAAATATGTTACGTAATTTTAAAAATGTTTCGTACCAGTAAAAAATGACCGTGACATTTTTTTTCATCAGTTTATTAATATTTGATCTTTTTAAGAATTTTTTTTACAATGTAAAAAATGTTTGAGTAGTACAAAAAATCTCATACCATTAAAAATGAACCTGTATTCAAAATGTTTAACATATATTCAAAAAAGTTCAAAACATGTATTTGAAAAAAAAATCGTCATCTATTTCAGAAATGTTCGACATGTGTCGAAAAAATATTTCACATGTATACCAAAAATGTATAGTGTGTATTGAAAAAAGTAGACATGCCATGAAAAAAAATAAGTAAACGAGAAAAGAAAAAAAGGTAAGGAAACAAAAGAGGGGAAAAGAAATTTTTTTCGCTTTGAAGCTTCTAAAACTCCTCCCGAAACCGGTTTGACGGGCTGGCGCACTAAGACATGAGATGTCAGCCTTCATTCTGTCAAGATCATGGTAATTTCTTTACCATCATCTTTCCTATCAATTGATTCTGTAGTAAACACTGTTAAATGGCCGGCCCTCGTTACGTCTGAAAATGTGCTTATCAACTGGAACAGGAGGAGCTTTCTGTTAGCCTTTGCACCGGACAAGAATACTGGCCCAAGCAGAGCATCATGTTTCCGCAACCAACTCTGGCGAGGATCTTAACTGGAGCGCCAATCAACGCTCCTAACAGCTGGGTGAACTAATTTTGGTTCAGTTCCTCTAGAATTTGAACTAGTCTTAATTTACTCCAGGTATTTTTCGTATTAAAAGATTCATCACAAGTTCTTGCGTTGAATAAGATTACTCGCGCAAACATACACCTGACAAAAATATACTTATTATATACACGACTCCATGGCATTAAGATTGCAAATTCTTCAGTTTGCATCAAATGATGGATATATACTACAGAGTACAGATAGGCACACTGAAATTTTTTCAGCACCTTAGACTACATACATGACAATAGTCGTCTTTGCCAAATAGATAGGAAACCAAAAAACAGAATCACCGTGCTGGTTTATTTAATGAGCCTTTTAACAGAATCACCGTGATGGTCCATTAAACCAAAAAACAGAATCACCAAGATTACCGATATCAAGATTTTCCAACTCCATGCATAGTATAGCTGCTTTTTATTTTTCTACGAATCACCGTGCTATTTTATTTAATGGACCATCAGTTAAAGCAATACAGTGGGGGAAATACATAAATGAGCCTTAGCTAATACAAACTCCACTAATGTTTTTCTCAGCACATTGCTAGCAGTTATATCAGTTTAACTTCTTCCTTGATTTATGTAATTGATACATAACCAAGGGAGCTATCAGTTAAAGATCCTCAATGACATTAGAGCCATATCACATCGACTTCAGAACAAGGGAATAACAAGACTTGCGACGGAAATACCTAGAATGAAACTAGAAGATGTGGCGGAAACAGATTTCTTCAGTTAATGATCTCTTCCTCTGATGGTCTTGCTTGCGCCTGCGCCTTGTCTTCAGTCCCTGAGCCTGATGCAGCTACTTCATGGTCCTCCTCCGCATCTACCAGGCCGGCTAAACAAAATGAAGGGAGGAAGCAACAGAATTAAATAATTATGAAAAATTAGTGGGAAGACCAAGCAGAGCAGTTGTGTCGATTCACCTCCTGATTCAGATGGCATGCTGGTCAAGAAGTATCGTGACAACATATCCCTTGCCCTGATAGCGTCCTCACTTTCGACCTGCCGCACGTCCTCACAGTAATATGAATCCTCAATGCTCGGCATGGCTGCATCATCCTCCATATCTATGACTATGTTATGCAAGTAGCAGCAAGCATGGATTGCTTCAACTAGAGTGTCCGTATTGACAGGGCATGACGGCTCTCCCTGCAGATACTTCCATGTGTCTCTTAACCTTGCCAGCGCTTTCAGTGCACAATTTGTGGCTCTGGAATGTCTCCTATTGAACTCTGCCTTGAAGTCTGAGAGGTCTTCTTCCTGGTAAGGTGTGAGTAGCCACGGGAGAAGAGGGTATCCTGCATCACCAATTATGTACTCCCCGACTTCTGATCCATCTAATCCCACCTTCAGCTTGCTGCCATTCAGCCAACCGCCCTCCTCGCACTTCTTGAACAAATAAGATTCATGCAAAATGCTCGACTGGTTCATGCTGCTTATCGGACCCCACCAAATGTTCCTGAACCTCATCTCTGGATCAATGACGAGCTGGACTAGGATGCTGTCATTCTTCTCGCGGTCCCAGTTTGGTCCAAATGGGATGTGAGTTGTACATATAACACCGCAGCAATTATGCATATTGTGGATCTTGTCAAACATCGACTTGAACTTATCCATTTCACTGGACTCTGTCCAGCGCAAGTTGCGCCTTGCTCGCTGCCACACAGCAACAGCGAAGCTCTCAGTTACCAACAAGACTGTTGACTCCTTCATGCCAACAGAGGATCCTATGGTCTCTGTTGGCTCACTAGAGTGCAACCTTTTCAGAGCAATGGCTACGCGGTCTTCTAAAGCCAGTAACCTCCCATCATCAAAGGTGTAGCTGTTCATATCTTTTAGTGACGGCACATAAACCAAGCTGCAGATGTAGCTAAAGGTTTTTCTCGTCATTTTGAAGACAGACTCAAATCTTTGTGTGTCCTCAAAATGAGTTAAGGTTCCTGCATGAGAAGAAAACATAAATGTGGTCACACAATTCATAATTTGCATGGAAGAGTTCAACTGTGATATTTGAAAAAAATACTGAGGTCCAGAAATCACATATGAGCTATAATTATTAAAAGAGATTACTCTCTATTTTCAATCTGGATATAACCATTACAAAAGGATGAAAAACTAGTTGTCTAATGTCTATTTTCTTTAGAGAAAAAGCTAGTCATATCTTTGTTGACATTACTATCACATTTTGTTGGCCTACCCTGGAAGGGCATCTGCACGGAGAATATATTCATACTTCAACATACAAATGAAAGATAGAAAACAAAGAGAACAAAATAACACAAACAGACAAGTTAAGATGAATGAGCAATGCTAATTTACCTTTTGACATGAAAGCAGAGAGGTTGACATTCGTCTCCAAGTTGCAGGGGGTTGCTGTGTACAAGGCATACCATTTTTTCGAATTATCTCCTTCACGTGCATATGCCTTTACATGCTCAACCTGGCTGAACTTGTCCCACTCAGGACCAGATTGTCCCATGGCTATGGAAGCGAGCAGTGCTAGGCTACAATGTAGCTCCAAATGCCTTGGGTTTATACCTCCCATGTATTTTGGAAATGTTTCCATGTCTTTGTCCGTGAGTATGAGCCTCTGGAGTGCGGGAACACCCTCCAACATCTTCAATTTTGAGCAGTGGGTGATAATAAGCTTCTGCAGTCTGGGGAGATTGGCTATCCTCTCCATGTCAGGGTTTCTATGCAGTTCCAGGTCAACCAGATATGGAAAGTTCTGTAGAGAAGTGAGAGCCTGGACATATTTTATGGATAATTTTTTCAAAGCTCTTGCCTGGAAGGCAAGGCCAGGAGGAAGACATGACAATTTGCAGTGTGTTAGCAAAAGTTCCTGCAAGACAGGAAAGGCCGGGACTTGCTCCTCCCACTCCCACTCCTCCCATTCCACCATTACTATAAAGTTCATTGAATACAATCTCGGAAATGCATCCACCATCTGGGAAGGACATGGACCGTGGCCATGGTAGGACTGGATGAATTCAGGCCCAACACGCCTGATGGCCGGAGCACGTCGGATCTGAATGAACTCCAAATAGGGGAACTGACACAAGCCATCAGGAAGTTGTGTGCAGCAAGTTAGGTCCTCAATGAACAGAATCCTCAAGCACTCAAGGGGCACAACTGATGATGACATCATCCAGCTTGGGAACCATCGGCCAAAATATCCTTTGATGTAAAGATATTCTAACCCGGGCGGAGGGCAGAGCTCATCAAATACCTTCTTGATTAGTTGCTGCCCTTCGTGAGAGACACCATCTTCCTCTTTAATCAGCCCATCATCTTGCAATCTACTACCACAATACAAGGATAGGTCGGTAAGATGCACCTTCTCACCAAGCTTTACCTTTGCTGCAGACGAGGAAGAAGTTACATTCTTCAGCCCCCTTATTCCAACATGCCGAAGCTGATAAAGAGGGCCCAACTCTTCCAAGCTGCACCAATCACCATCCACCTGGGCTGGAAAACCACGTACTATCCTCAGGTTTGTTAGAGCACAAAACCCCCTTGGTATGCCATTTATACTTGTGTCACTGAAGTTAACAGACCTTAGCTGCCCTAACTTCACAATGCTATCTGGAAGATTCACAAATTGTTGGCATCCAAAAAGGCTAATGTACTGCAAGAATTTCATCTTTCCAATGCTATCCGGCAGACTAGATATGTCCGTGTTTTCTAACGACAAGTACCTCAGGTGCTTGAGTTCTTGAAAAGATTCAAGCAATGCTACAACATGTGCAGAAGTTATACATAAAGTTCGTAAACATGGAAAAGTACCTAAAGAATCAATAGGCTTCATATTTATGTGGCCAACTGATATTAGTGTTCTCAATGTCTTTTGTGCCTGTAGAGAACTCCAGTCTAACCCATTTGATTCCAATGCTTTGCTTTCTAGAGATAGCCGAAGAAACTGATGTGCACTAAGTTTACTAGCAATATTAGTTTCTCCACTGTGAGCTGCTAGTGCCTCATCTCTAGACACAAATTGAGCAAATGAGCGTACGACATCATGCATGTTGCAGATAGATTGATCAACATATCTTACATTTGGCTCTATTAGGTTCCTCAATATCAGCTCCTTATAGTACTTCCTTCCTAGTTCTTCCAAGTCGTGTGAGGATCCATGAAGAAATCCTTCACTAATCCACATGCCAATGATATCATCATCACAAAACAATCCATTATTAGGGAGAAGAGAGTAGTATAGGAAGCATTGTTTCATGGAAGAAGACAGATCTTCATAGCTCAAATATATTGCACGGTTTAGTGCTTCAGGCATTTCAGATACCGACCACATAGAATCATCCAGAACCATCTTCCACTCCCGCTGTGTTTTATCCTTCTGACACAAGAGTCCCCCCATTATTTTGAGAGCAAGAGGCAAACCGTCACATTTTCCTATGATTTGCAACCCAATATCCTTTAGCATATCAATTTCACGTCCAATTGTCGAGACTATCTACAAGCAGTTTAACCAATAGTCAATGCAGAGAAGCTTGCCTTTTTAGAATAGTAGCGGTTACTTAGCCGCTAGTGTCAATTCAATGTTAGTCAATAATTAGCTTGTGAAGAAAAGAAGCTAATAAAATACCAGTTAATGTATTACTTAAACTAAGTTGTCAAGTGAATGAACTGATAACCAGGGATGTCGCTATCTCAACCGGGTTATCTAGCACGTGAGCTACTATCATCAGAACAAGATGACAAGGACGTAAGTGCTAAGCTGTATTCTGATCTTTTGTATCATATTAATATTTTCTAAATTACCCGCATCTGTAACATGGACAGGGTGGCCTATGTCTATTGATTGGCCTGGGCATGCTTCCATGTGATTCTAGTTTCTACTGATTACAGTTATGTTGCCGCTTCATGTGGGTTTATTGACACCTCCAGCCAAACACAACTGAATTTTGGTCCAAGGATTGAGCATATATTTGTGAGCATGGTGGTAGAACAATAACACCTTGCTAGTTTCTTACATTTATACCATGTCCCAAATTATACATACTGTTTGGACTTGCATTTCTTGTCGACCACATATATCCTTTTTTTTACTTTCTACTTCATTTGTATATACAAGGCCACCTTGTAGTTTGGGTTTAACTTTGACCATTGATTTGACCAATAAAAAAAAATATATATAGAGAGAGATACTAAGCTCTCATGATTTGAAACGTTCTAGTGCTTCAGGGGTTATGGGGTCACTGTGGGCCCTGCATGTAAGGTTGTGTGCTATTAATTTTATTTCTCCTTTTTTCTCCACACATTTTAATTCATGAGTGCTTATTGAAATTTGTCAACCTCTTCTCTTTCCGTGTTTCGACCCTGATGTCAGCCGGCGGCTGCCATGGATCCATCACGGACCTTTGTGCGGGGCCTCGTTGCGGGTGGAAGAGGTTGCTCCGAGCGCCATTGAGCCACAAATTCGTGCTCACAGCCTCCGCGCCCGTCGGGGCCGTGCGGCCGTGGGGAGGTAGGGACAGCGGATTTGCTACCTGTTGTCGGTGGGGAAGAAGCACCGCCGTCCTTGCAGCCAAAGGTAGTTTCTCTAGTAGTTTTCGTGCGTTTTAATTTTAGGACGGGTGATATGTAGATTAAATCGCGGATTAATATTTTTTAGATGGATAATGATTGAAGTTCGTCGTCCTCATCGTCGTCGGATGATTCCGACATAGAGGATATGCTTTTCGACAACGATGTCGAGCACCTTGACTTCTTGTATCTCGTCCAAGAATTTGAGGCTGGCAAGAAGAGAAAGCGTCGAAGGAGAGCCTTGGCGCAACGGTAAAGTTGTTGCCTTGTGACCATGAGGTCACAGGTTCAAGTCCAAGTCCTGAAATCAGCCTCTTACAGAAATGTGGGGAAAGATTGCGTACTATAAACTAAAAGTGGTCCGATCCTGCACAAGCGACAGGTACGTGCACTGGGCTGCCCTTCAAGAAGAGAAAGCGTTGAGGATCGACGATTGACCATCTTTGCATTTCGCGCAACTGAGCTCTCAGCCATTCCATGTGCATGAAAGCTTACTTCACCGTGGCACCGACCTATCCGACTCACCTCTTCTAGGCGTTATCGAATGCTTAGATCTCTTTTTGTTCGCATTGTCGAAGCTTGCGAGCAGAACTGTCATTTTTTCACTCTCAGGAGGAATGCCGTCGGTTTGCTTTGGTTTAGTTCACACCAAAAGATATCGGCGGCAATGAGAGTGTTAGCATATGGAAATCTGGCTGAGTACACCGATAAGTATCTTCGCATTGTAGATGATACCACACTCAAATGCGTGCGGGTGTTTGCCAACGTTTAGATCTAGGGGTTTTGGTCCCGAGTATCTCCGAGCTCCCAATGAGGACACAAAGAAGTTGATGGCGATGAATGAAGCAAGAGGATGGCCGGGCAATACACCGGCCCATGGTTGCCAGAAATCCGGGTCATTCGGGTTGTGGGATGAGGAACGAGGTCGTGGGTCGCCACCCCTCCGGAACAAGGTGCGGCGCAGGGTTATACATCTTCGATACATCATTTTGGGACATGGATCACGCCCGATAATTATGGGTCGATGACATGGTACGATACATGACATGGAGGGAAAGCTTGCGTTGTTTTTCTTCAAATAATTGTGATATTCTTATGATATTTCCTAATATTGCGTAGATGGAAAATCTCGCCCAGAATTTCGCATCTACCACAGCCCACCAGCCCACTTCCTACTATTTCACCACCCCATGAGATACTTTCCTTTGGGCCGCAATTCTTCTTACCTTCTTCACTGAAGTCGTGCCTTCCCTAATCCTAAGTTCCTGACCAAGCCGTGGCCAGCAAGGCGGCGACGACCATAGTGGATCACAGAAGGGCAGGGCATTGTTAGATCTTCTAGCCGGGGTACTCAGAAATGGCGGGAGAGGGACATGCGACAGCTTGACGTCCGGACAACAGACGAACAGACTTCAAAATCTTGCGCAGAGCGGATTGCCTGGTAAACCTCCATGAACTAGTTCTTGTAATATTGTTCATGTGGTCTTGCTTTTGCAAATTCGGGATCATCCTAATCGATTTGGCTCACAATCCATCCACTGACCCTGGTCAACCCCATGTTATTCCCGACCCTCGATCCGAGTCGATTGGCCCTGGGTCAAGGAAGCACCATCATACCGCAAACTAAGCTACTATGCATCGGCCATAAACGTGATCCTGCTATTGTGCTCGAAGCCATGGCTTCGCATGACTTGTGGATTTGGCATTACTTCTTTGGTTTGCCGGGTTCTCTCAATGATATCAATGTATAACAGAGATCACATCTTGTGCTCGGCTTGCTAGTGGAGATGCTCCGGCTTGCAACTACACCGTCAATGGACATGACTATACCATGGGGTATTATCTTGGCAACGGTACCCTTAATGGTCAACATTTGTGAAGACCATCAGTAAGCCAAAAGTCAAGAAGCAAACTATTTTTTCCCAAGCACAAGAAGCATGCCGAAAGGATATCGAGAAGGCATTTGGTGTGTTGCAAGCTCAGTTGCCATTGTGCGAGATCCTGCTCACTTCTGGGATAAGAAATCACTCTCAAATATCATGACTGCATGTGTAATTCTACACAATATGATTATTGAGGATGCTATGACAATATTGGTAGTCGTGTCAAGCCTGCCAGGAACCAGGATAGGATCAATGCATTTCTGGTGACCTACCGGCAAATTGAGGACAATGTTGCACACACCAGCTCTGTGATGATCTCATTGAGCACCAACACCAGCTGTATGGGAGGTAGACTCCCATTTTGTTCATTTGATCTTAGTTTTATTCATGTGTGATTTGAACCATTCTTTTCATTCCGAACCATTCGTTATTATTTTAATTATTCGAATTTGAACATTCGTTGTAATTGAAGTCCGCCTATGTTGTCTCAACATAGCCAGTGCCAAGCCCGGGTAAAGGAGGAGGGTTGTGATATGTTTGGTGAGCCAACGTCAAAACTCAACCACTCTTATGGAGATGAAACCCAAAAGAAAATCGTTGGGGCATAATCCTATCAGCGACGCGCCATATCGAAACCCGGGTGTGGTGTTAAATGGGAAAGGGTCGGGTCGTCACCCCTTGGTAGTGCGCCGTATCTTGATATAGATACAATCTCAAGTGAGCAAGGATCGGGTCATCGCATCCTTAGTGGTGTGCTACATCAGTGTGTGGGTGCAGTGGAAGGGTCTTCACATTTGAATCGACGAGTGCGAAGGGTAAGGAAGCTAGACGAGCCTAGGAGGGTTCGTTTAGGTAGCTAGAACGTAGAGTCCCTTACAGGTAAGCTTTAGGAGCTAGTTGATACAGCGGTGACGTGAGGAGAGGTGTTGATATCTTTTTTGCCCAAGAAATCAAATGGAGGGGACAGAAGGCGAAGGAGGTGGAGGATACCAGCTTCACGCTATGGTACACGGGGACGGCTACGAACAGAAATGGATTAGACATCTTGGTCAACAAGAGCCTCAAGTATGGAGTGGTAGACGTCAAGAGGCATGGGGACCGGATTATCCCGGTCAAGCTGGTAGTTAGAGGCTTTGTTCTCAATGTTATTAGCGTGTATGTCCCGCAAGCAGGCCACAACGAGAACACCAAGAAGGAGTTCAGGGAAGGCCTGGAGGACATATTCAGGAGTGTACCTATTGGCAAGAAGCTCTACATAGAAGGAGACCTCAATGGCCACGTGGATACATCTAATAATGGTTTTGAACGGGTGCATGAGGGCTTTGCTCTAGCCTACGACATGGTCATAGCTAACACTCTCTTTAAAAAAGAGAGAATCACATCTAGTGACTTTTAGCAGTGGTCAACACTCTAGCCAGGTTGATTTCTTCCTCTCGAGAAGAGAAGACAAGCGTGCTTGCCTAGATTGTAAGGTGATACCTGGAGAGAGCGTTGTCCCTGAACATAAGTTTGGTGGCTGACTTCCGCTTTTGGATTCGCGTCCAACAGGATAAGTCTGCAAAAGTCGCTAGAACGAAGTGTTGGAAGCTCGAGGGGGAGTAGCTCAGGCATTCAAGGAGAGGGTCATTAAGGAGGACCCTTGGGAGGAAGGAGATGATGCAGACAATAAGTGGATGAAGATTGCGACTTGCACACGTAAGGTGGCCTCCGAGGAGTTTGGAGTGTCTAAGGGAAGTAGAAGCGAAGCTAAAGATACCTAGTGCTAGAACTATGATGTTCAGAAGGCTATTAAGGAGAAGAAATATTGTTTCGGACGCCTTTACCTGGATAGGGGTGCAGACAACATAGAGAAGTACAAGGTGGCAAGGAAGGCCGCAATGCGAGCTGTGAGTGAAGCAAGGGGTCGGGCATATGAGGACCTCTACCAGCGGTTAGACATGAAGGAAGGCGAAAGGGACATCTATAAGATGGTCAAGATCCAAGAGAGGAGGACGAGGGATGTCGACCAAGTCAAATGCATCAAGGACGGAGCAGACCAGCTCCTGGTGAAGGACGAGGAGATTAAACATAGATGGCAGGAATACTTCGACAAGCTGTTCAATGGGGAGAATGAGAGCTCTTCTATTGATTTGGAAGACTCCTTTGATGATACTATCAGACATTTTGTGCATCGAATCCAGGGGACTAAAGTCAAGGATGCTTTGAAAGGGATAAAAAGAGGCAAGGTGATGGGCCCTGATTCTATCGCCATTGAGGTGTGGAGAGGCCTCTGAGACATAGCGAGGACATGGCTAGTAAGCTTTTCAACCTCATTTTTTAGCAGACAAGATGCCAGAAGAATGGAGACAGAGTATATTAGTATCAATCTTCAAGAACAAGGGGGGTAGTCAGAGTTGTACAAATTATCGTGGAATTAAGATGATGAGCCATACAATGAAGCTATCGGAGAGTCATTGAGCATTGCTTGAGAAGACTGACAAACGTGACCAAAAATCAAATTGGTTTCATGCCTGGAAGGTCGACCATGATCACCGCAAAAAAAAGGTCGACCATGAAAGCTATTTTCTTGGTATGGCAATTTATGTAGAGATATAGGGAGAAAAAGGATGACCCGCATATACCCGCATATGGTATTCGTTGACTTGAAGAAGGCCTATGACAAAATACCGCGGAATGTCATGTGGTGGGCCTTAGAGAAACAAAAAGTCCCAACAAAGTACATTACCCTCATCAATGATAGTACAATAATATTGTGATAAGTGTTCCAACAAGTGATGGCAGCACTGATGACTTTCCTATTAAAATAGGACTGCACCATGGGTCAGCTTTGAGACCTTATCTTTTTTGCTTTGGTGATGGATGAGGTCACAAGGGATATACAAGGAGATATCCCATGATGTATGCTCTTTGCGGATGATAGTGCTAATAGTTGATAGTCGCACGGGGGTTAATATGAAGTTAGAACTATGGAGACAAACCTTGGAATCGAAAAGTTTTAGACTTAGTAGAACTAAAACCGAGTACATGAGGTGCGGCTTCAATTTACTAGGCACAAGGAGAGGTTAGCCTTGATAGGCAGGTAGTGCTTCAGAAGAATACCTTTCGATATTAGGGGTCAATGCTGCAGAAGGATGGGGATATTGATGAAGATGTGAACCATCAAATCAAAGCCGGATGGATGAAGTGGCGCCAAAGTTCTGGCGTTCTCTGTTGACAAGAGAGTGCCACAAAAGCTAAAAGGCAGGCTCTATAGGACAGCGATTCGACCCGCAATGTTGTATGGCGCTCAGTGTTGACCGACTAAAAGACGACATGTCAACAATTAGGTGTGGCGAAGATGCGCATGTTGAGATGGATGTTTGGCCTGACAATAAAGGATTGGGTCCAGAATGATGATATACGAGATAGATCTGGAGTAGCACCGATTGAAGAAAAGCTTGTCCAACATCGTTCGAGATGTTGGGGCATACTTAGAGCAGGCCTCCAGAAGCTCCAGTGCATAGCGGACGGCTAAAGCGTGCTGATAATGTCAAGAGAGGTCGAGATTATGTTTTTTTAGACAAACATCAAGATTATGTCAATACGTATCGTTGCCCCCCCCCCCCCCCCCCCCTAATAACCCGAGTAAAAACCAAGAGGAAAGAAAGGAGAATAGGCCCATAAGAAAGCCCACTCGTGGTAATGGCCTGTTCTCCTAGTGCCCCGGGTATTATGTGAAAAACCTAGACCCTGGCGTGATTAACGCGTGCCCGAAGGCGATAAGTGTCTGCTGCCGGTTGTCGCTCCGGTGCCTCTGCCCGCCTGCTCGTCACTAGATTCCACTCCGATTAAATCAGGCAGACACTGACGACAGGTGATCCTCCGTACAATACTATAAACTCCAACTAGCCAAGGTTAGCACGTACTCTTTCCTAATCTATCTGAACTCTCATCTTATATGTGTCAGAAATTGTTCATCCGATTCTAGTTATTTTGACTGCATGATCTACTATGCTAATTTGTTTTTAAATTCTTTTGATTGTGCAATCCGTGACACGGTCATGAGGAGAAAAGCCCCCCGAAACGCCATAAATATTGATTCAACTTTAGGCATGCTGCTTAAAATTCTCAATATACTAACATTGTTAAAGTGGATAATGTGCTAGATCCAATTGAAGATAACTTGATTCAAAATTTCATGATAATTTACACTTATTGGGAATTAGCTAGCAACTAGGTTATCTTCTGATGAAATTGTTAATAATTTTAATATTTTTGGTGATTATAGGGGCAAATTTAAACTAATATAAATGTAATCATTTATTTTAATTGCATCAAAGTGACGTATTATTCTAGTATTATGGAATTATTTCTTTGCACATGACAATTTTCTTTAACTATCTTGGCTTGGGCCCCCCCTATACCCAAATCCTGGCACCGCCCCTGAGGTAGACCGAACTTGACATGGGAGGAGTCTGTAAAAAGAGATCTGAAGGATTGGAGTATCACCAGGACAGGGGCGTGGAAGCATGTTTTCCATGTGCCAGAATTATGAGTTGGTTGCGAGATCTTATAGATTTCAGCTCTAGTCTACCCCAACTTGTTTGGGACTAAGCTTTGTTGTTGTTGGGCATTTGTTGTAGTTGAGATGATTATTCTGTTGTATGATGCTAACATATTAATAAGTTTGATTTATATTGCTGTTGTATCAAGATTTATGTTGTTCAAAATCATGAATTGGGCAAAAACCCTAAAAATGGGTTTACGGTACTGCATGACCTTGGGCGGAACAGATGTCGTAAGCTCGTACGACAGACTTTTGGGGAACTGTAAACTGGTTCTGCGGGACGAGTTTTTTTGGGGATCTGCTAGAGATGCTCTTACTATCATACAACTTATTGTTTGTTTATTGACTCTTCCAGCCAAACTCGACTGAATTTTGGTCCAATGATAAACGATGGATATGTGACGATGATGGAAGGACAATACCAACTTGGTACTTTCTCACATTTATACTCCCTCTGTAACAAAACGTAAGATGTTTTTATGCCCTATGCAACCAAAAAACACCTTACATTTTGGTACGGAGGAAGTACCTTATATCCCGGATTAGCAATTTTGTTCGGACTTGCATTTCAAGTGACTATTATATACATTTCAAAATTAACTTTCTGAAAGGAGAACAATTATTTCTTTAGGAAGAAACTAGCTCAGGTTTGGAAAGGAAACAAAGTAATTTAATGCTCTTGTGGATCAAAGGGCAAGAGAGAGTTTAAGGATGAGACTAATCTTTATTGATAGCTGGAGATTCATGAACAGCCAATAGCTCCTTATATATTAGAGACTCCAACTAAAATCAACAGAAGGGAAAACCGAGAACCTACATAAATCTATAGCCTCCTATGAATCCAGACCTGATCAATCTGGTATGAATCCAGACCTGATCCCAACTGCTGCTAACCTACTTCTAGACTGGGCTTGTGCCTGAGTAAAAGGTGATGGTTAACATAGGCATTTTACTCACACCCTTAATTGTGGTTTTCAATTCTAAACAGAGGCCATACTTTATTCGGTTTACATCCAAAAATGATACATTTGGGAATATATGAGCATGAGGTCGTTTAATCAACCTTGGTCATGATACCTAGGTTAAAAGTATTTTGCCTTTTTTACACAGGGCACACCAGGGTGTGTACATGTGTGTAGTTGCATAATTATAGTGTCCATGTGGTGTATAGATTGGCTGTTTTATTTGGACTGAGGCTGCAATTGAGGTAGTGCTTGAAAATGCTACTCTATTCCTGGAACCTAATGGTTTAGACCCTGGCAGACACCCATGCGAGAACAAAGGAAAATCACCATACCAGCATTTCTGGAGATATGCAACTCTTTATTTCTAACAAGACCTATTACTATTTCCGGAATCATAAGGCATCCAATGACTCAAAACTGTATTCTAATATATTTACGAATAGGCTGGATTGCATACCTAAAGATTGGTGTAATGTGTCTGTCGACTCCAAGAAAAGGTGGGAGAAAAAACTTCAATGTGGCACATAGTTATCACAACGCCCTAGTCCTGGCCATCTCAGGCCCGGCCCTGTCGGCCCACCCAGGCCCGGCCCTAAAATCCAGGGCCTAGGCCCGATGGGCTTGCCCATGGGCCGGGCTTGGGCCTGAGTTTTGAGCCCACCAGTAGGGCCTGGACGAGCTTGGGCTTGGCATATTGGCATTTTAAGGAAGAGGCCCGGCCCACGGCCCTAAGCCCTAAGGGCTTTCTAGGGATTTTTACCAGATGGGCCGGGCTTGGGCTTGAAAAGTAGGACCAGTGATAGGGCCTGAGCCTCAATTTTTTGCCGTGGGCTTTTTCAGGCCCGGCCCAAGCCCGGCCCGGCCCGGCCCATGGCCAGATATACAAGGCCCTAAGAAAAAACTAAGCTGGCACCATACAAATGCCAGAACGATGGTGTAACTTACTAAATGAAAATGGCTAAGATATAACACTCTAAAAACTATGCATCCGGGAAGTTCTATATATACAACAAAATCCATCGTCCAATAAGAGACAACACACTGTGAGTAGCCTTACTATCTCTACTCCAATCAAGCATTGAGCTAGTAATTATAAAGATGCATAGAGTTTAGTTACACACCTGTTTCTTGAGCAATGACCATGCATCCTCCTCCTTCAATTTGTCCACATGGTGGTAGGGAAGCACATCTTTCATCCTCGAGCCACTCTTTCATCTCTAGTAGTGACGACGACTCGACTACCTCGAGCCACAACATTAGACAAGGGTGTTTTAAGCACATCATCCCATGCTCCATGGTTCCAAACATCATCTAGCATCAGGAATAGCCTCTTCCCTTTCAAGGTAGTGGAAAGGATTGACTGAAGCAAAGCCAACACCTTTTCACCACCATGTACTCCCCCGGCTTGCGTGATGATTGTCCTTAGAAGCTCAACCTTGTCAAAGTCCTTGTTGATGCTCAACCATATTGTCTTGTCAAAGTTGGCATTCATTGTTTCGTCATTGAAGATTTTCTGGGCAAGAGTGGTCTTACCGATCCCACCAACACCAACAACAGCGAACACCATGATATTGTTGTTGCTCTCTTTTTCAGAAAGCATCATCTCAACCAGTTTTCTTGTGTCTTCTTCGATCTTCTCCCCGACTACACCCTGCCGGTCGAACTCCCCTGATGTCTCACGCCTGGCATCACTAGAACGAGGGGCGTGCACATTGATGCCACGATCCTCATAGGAACTAAGATTGATGAAGCTAAAAGCAGCGCTTCGCTCCTTGATGGCGTCGAGCCTCTTGTTAAGCGCCTTGATGCGGGTGCCGATATCGCGGGCAAGGGAGGGATTCCGCATGCAAAAGAGCAAGGGGTTGAAGCACCCGCAGTCTACTTTGGATGGACCGCGCTCCATGGCCTTGAGCTTGCAGAGGTCGAGGATGTCGGCAGCTTTGTACATGGCGCGCTTGAGCTGGCCGACCCACTCTCGCACGGTCTCGTCGGTGATGTTTCTCCTGTCAGCGTCGGCAAGGAAGTTCTTGAGGTCCCTAAGCTTGACGTCCATCTTGTCGATGTCGTCTTCGACTCCAAGTAGCATGTGCACCTCCTCGCTCACCATTTCGGTCAGCATGTTTTGCACGTAGGATGCGAAGGCATCCAGGACCATGGCCATTTTTGCTCTGTTCTGCTGTAACAAAAGAGGGCAAAGTCAGGTAGGAATTAACCACTCAACAGAGGGTGAGAAACCAAAAACTGCTGCAGTAAGAAGCTTTATTTGTGGGACTCGCCTGCAGTCAAGCTCCGATTTTTCTTTTCCAATAAATAAAATTTCCCCAATCTCACTCCGGCGGCGCCCAGAAGCGACCCGGCACCGCGGCCAGGACCTGAACCGTCCGTCCGGGATCCCACTGCGAAGGCAGGGGGAGCAGCCCGTCCTTGTGGACGGCGAGCGGTAACTCGGGGCAGTCGAGTGGATGTCCTCCGGCCGGCAAACTGACGGCAGCCACGACTGAAATACCGACCACACCCGGCCGTCGCCGGAATCGAACCGCAGCTCGCCGGCGTCAATCTGAGCCTGGGCACTCGCGATTTGTAGCGAGGGAGCTCGGTTCAGGCTGGGAGTTGCTGTGATTGGATCGGATTTGGGTATGGTGTGGCGTATGGCGCGCCGGAGGAGGGGAGGCCAGGCAGGGGCACCGAACCGGGGAGGAAGCCATCTATAGCTAGCTACGCGAGAGATGAGATTCTTTGAGCAACGGCACACGCTGCCTGCCGCGGTTCCTTGCCCTCTCTCAAGTCTCAACTCAACTCAAAAGAGGGCGATGCGAGAGAAGAGAAGAGATGCTTTGCTCTCCTTCCACTCCGGGCGGAAGGCCTTCTTTTTCTTTTTTCCTTTCCTTCTTTTGGTCCGATGCTGTTTTCTACTACAATACTTATTAATTAAATAATTAATTGGTTCGATCCTTTTTTTATGATGAAACTACATATGTTGAGCTCTATTGATTAACAGCAATCTTCATAGAGATTAATACACGAACTAACATTACATAAATGTTAAACAGCAAATTTCGCCAAGCTGTGTGCTCCGTGGTCACGGTTTCTTCCTTCATGTCTGTAGTAGCATTCTTCATATTCCTTGGCATGCCCAACGACCTCTCTGTTTTCTCAGAGATATCTCTAACAATAGTCATACAGTCCGATGCAATGAATTACATGCAAGGGCTTGCGCCTCACGACAATTTCAACTATTATTTTTTGGGGGTAAATAAGGTATTTCATATTCATCATAGTAGTATTCTTCTGATGCCTTCTGGAGCCAAATCTTGTTATCCTAACCCAGATCGATGAACTTCGAACATCTCCGAGGGGACACCACAAACGATCCCCATATGTTCGAGCGAACAGTCTGGACACAAAAAAAGCCCCCTCTACAATCGGGCCCCTCATACCGCCTGGTTCATTTTGTCAGACCGTCCGGCACCACCCAAATCTAGTCCATATGCGGAGCCGATTTGGGGTCATCTGGACGTGTTTGCCACGTCAACCAGACACACCAGATCCATCCATTACCGAACATGCCTTCTTCCTCTCCTATTCTATAATACTCTCTTCATTTCTTTATGTAAGGTGTATTATTTTTGGCACAGTGACCAAGACACATAATTATAGACATTTTAGGACAAAATTACCCTTGACAAATTTATTTGTTAGTGGCAAGTAAATCAGTTATTCGAGGAAATATGAGATACATGCAATCGACAGAGAGATACTTTCTTTCTTTTGCTACAAGGAGACATACAGACAATCAGAAGAGAGATACTTTCTCTTTTTATGGAGGGCTAACAAGGAAATTATTAGGAATTAGAAGAAATGCACCTTACATTCTGCATTTTTATAAAAAAAACAAATACACCTTATATAAAGGAACGGAGGGAGTATTACAGCTACCTAAGGGCATCTCCAATGACGACCCGTAAATTTTCTACACATCCTTCCGCGGACAGGATGCGCTCTAGGTGTGGAGGCGTCCCGATCCGGATCTGGGGATAGGCACTCGTCACGCTCATCCAGTGTCCTAGTGGCACCGAGGAGCGACCAAGCGAAAGCTTCACACTTTGTTGCCGATGACGGCGACTCTCACGAGCGCCTCTTTCTTCTTGAAGACGTCGTCGTGGTGCTCCTATTCGTGTCTGGGCTCCAGGTGAAAACTTTTGTCCGTTTCGGACTCGGCAGCGGTGATGCTTTGCACCGTTCTCCCTTCGAAGGGTGTTATTGTGGAGTTTAGCTGTACTAGGGTGTTGTGTGGCATTGTACTCCTTTCTTCCTTTGTTCTCTTTCGGTTGCGTACTCACGTGCATTCTGTGTGTGCCGATTATCCTAGGATCGGTTTTATAAGAGGGCTACCTCTTCACTTTGTGTCGTCTGGCCGTGTGCTTTGTTCGGTTGGTGCTTTATATATAAAACGGGGCGAGAGCCTGTTTTGAGAAGTGTGTTTTCCTTTTTTACAATGCGTTATTTTGATGGTCTCTTTCCGAGGGTATAATTATGTGTTATCTGCAAATTTAATCGATACGCACAAAAGTTTTGTGCAGTGGTCACCATCACTACATGTATTATATTGGTGCTACAGTGTCATATGTTGGCATTTAGAGATTGATATATTTTATAAGTTGGCTGTCGCAGATTGATCTGAGAAATCATTGACCAGTCAAAATTGTTAACCAAATTCAAAACTAGACACATCAGAACCAAGTATTCTCTCAAAACCTAGTTGTTCGGCCATCATCAGTATGAAACCTTCCCCTATCGAAAAAAGAAACCTTAGTTTTCATCAAACACTTTGAGAATGATCAATCAAACAGTTACACGGTGACTTGAGACAGAGTCTTTGAGTGTGCATATTTGTTAGGCAATAACCGTATCCTTCAAAGCGAGCATGTAAAGTCATTTGCTAAGCAAACACTTGACGAGCTAAACGATGATATAGGATACATGTGTTATTTAATTCATACCAACAAGGTCCAAGACCTTTCATGAGTTGGCTGATCATCGATATAGTTTCGACTTATAATGATCTGGATATGTATGTCAGTATACATTATTATTAAGTCATGGGTAAAAGATCGATGCGGATGAACCGTGTGTCAGTGTACGTGTAACATCTTTAACTGAATTTACATGTTTTTTCAGTCTGAACCTAGATGTTTTATCCAACCCGTGCGAGCTTGCGACTTCATGTGCTGTATGTAAACTCTAATTAGGCAGCTTTATCTAGCTTCTGCCTTTGATACTACATCTGGCTCATGCACTAGGGATCCTTTGCCGTCTGATAATAAATGAAGGTGGTATGCCTAATTTGGATCTTAATTTGAGCGCCAACGTATGCTTTGAACTGCTGTCTGCGAAATTAACCGCAGCTGAACATTGCCTGCAGTGACATAGGCCCCCTATTGAGAAAGGCTTCTTTGGGAAACCTTGATGGTTTTCTGGATGAATGAAGCCGAGTGGATGACATGATGGACGAATTCTTCAAATCAACTGGATTTCCTTGAGCACACCTACACCTGAGTACCTGACACTTCACACTGGGACCCCCTTTCCCTTCTCGTGATTGATAATCACCTTGATCAGCACTTGATTCAGAATCACTGGTGTTCCATCAGCAAAGTGGGAATGATTTTGTCAACAAAAGAAAGAAGCCCGAAACCGCGCGCATATGGAAAAACAGCTTGACTTGTCAAGTTACATGCGTTGCTGGCAGGCGTCCATTCTACTGCTCTCTCCAATTCCTAGCTTTTGATTTCTGAAGTCAAAGCAAGCAAACTGAAGAAGTCCTGTCTCCAAACGACCAAGCCAAGAAACAAAGGAGGAAAGACGACTCCGTTTTACTACTGCTGGAGTTTCATGGATGATCTCAGCAATAATAATAATTGACTTAAAAAATACTACCAGTCTTTGTTCTTTTCCTTTCCTAATACTCGTATCAGTTATTTGGGCATCACACCTCCAACCAACAAGCCAGTTAAGAAATAAAGAAAGAAAATGACTCTGTTTTACTACTACTGGAGTTGCGCTTGAAACTAAGATCAAGGTGTTTCTCTTCACCTTTTCTCTTAGTACAATTTAATCCGTACTAGTAAATACAGTAATGTCAAATGGCCCCCAATATCTCTGAGACTGGAGTCAAGCTGATCCATTCATTCTTGTTGCATTATGGAATTCATCAAAAGTTCCCAAATTAAATAATTACTTGCACAAACATACGTATGTCACAAAAAAGACAAGTCTCCAAGCAGCTACACTACATCGTCGTTTCTCAACACAACAAAGCTTACTGCCAATCCACAAAGTACAGACTACATAGCAACACTCTGTCTTTGCCAAGTAGATAGATAACCAAAATTAAAAAAGAATGTCGAACTTCAGTAGTTCATGCTGCAGCGTCAAAGTAGGCTTCCCTTTCACCAGGGCTTCTCTGCATTCATGCATGGATAAGCTCCAATCACATCCAGCATAATCGATGCCTGCTTCCCTTTCACCAGATCAAACCAGCACAATCGATGCCTGCTTCCCTTTCACCTGATCAAACCAGCACAATCGATGCTGGCTTCCCTTTCACCTGATCAAACCAAGGTTTCAATTATATCAGATATATACGACCATGCAACAGGGCTTAACATATCAAGAAGTTCCATGTTTCCACGCATAGTACAGCTGCTAACTTTATTAACCAGACCACACATGCTATTATATGAACCATTGGCCAAAGCCTAAAGCAATAGCCAGTACAGAGTGTCAGTCAACGCACTGCTGATAGTTTGTATCAATTACCATTCTTTCGGAGTTCTGTAATTAACATATACTGTAGTAACCAAGGGAGTTAACCAGTTCAAGATTATCACTAGCATTATAGCCATACCAAAAGAATAAACCAAGAAAAGAGAACTCTAATTTTTCTGGATGGAGGGAATCACAGGCCTTGAAGCAGTGTGCTAGCAGTAGTACCTAGTTAATGATCTCTTCATCTGCTGTTCTTGTATGCGCTTCTTGGTTCTTGTTTTCACCCACAGGGCCTGATGAAGCTCCTTTGTTATCCTCTGCATCCACCAGGAAGAAATAGGGTTTAATATATCAACATTTTTTATCTCCATTGGCTAAAGCACAGATGCTATTAAATGAACCGTTGGCTAAAGCAATTGCCAACACAGAGTATCAATTACCATTCTTTGAGAGTTATGTTATCAATATATAGTAACCAAGGGAGTTAATCAGTTCAAGATTCTCACTAGCATTAGTGCCATATCAAAAGAACAAACCAAGAAAAAAAGAACTCTGATATTTCTGGATGGAGGGAATAACAGGACTTGAAGCACATTGTGCTAGCACTAGTACCTAGTTTATGATCTCTTCATCCTCTGTTCTTGTCTGCACTTCTTGTTTCTTGTTTTCACCCCTTGAGCCTGATGAAGCTGCTTCATCATCCTGCTCTGCATCCACCGGAAGAAAATAAATATGAAAAATTACGAACAGAGCAACCGAACGATCAAATTAAGATGCAGGAGAAGTTACGGTAATTTACCTCTCGATTTGGAAGACCTGCTGGGCAAGAAGTGTTGCGACAGGATATTCCTCGCCCAGACAGCGTCCTCGTTTGCTAACTGGCGCACTTCCTTGGAGTAATTCCTCCCCTTGGGGCTCAGCATTGCTGCATCATCCTCCATTTCTATGACTATGTTATGCAACGTGCAGCAGGCATCTATCATTTTACCTAGAGTTTTCAGGTTGGCCGGCCACCACGCCTCTCCCTGCAGACACTTCCATATATCTTTGAGCCTTGCCAGCGCCTTCAGAGCACAGTTTGTGGCCGCAGAATGTCTCCTATTGAACTCTGCCTTGGAATCTGAGAGATCTTCTTCCTGGTAAGGTGTGAGTAACCATGGGAGAAGAGGATATCCTGCATCACCAATTATGTATTCCCCGACTTCTGATCCATCTAATGCTACCTTCAGCTTGCTGCCATTCAGCCAACCTCCCTTCTCGCACTCCTTGAAGATTCGAGAGTCCTGCAAAACGCTCGACTGGTTCATACCTGATCTGAGCCAAATATTTCTAAACCTCATCTCTGAATCAACGACAACTTGCATCAGTGTACCAAAATTCTTCTCATGGTCCCAGTGTGGTCCAAATGGGATGTGCGTTGTACATATAACACCGCAGCAGTTATGCATATTGTGGATCTTGTCAAACTTGGATTTGATTTCATCCTTTTCACTGCAGTCTGGCCAGCTTGTGTGGTGGACTGCCCTCTCGCACATTGCAGCAACGAACCTCTCAGTTACCAACAAGATGATTGACTCGTTCACACCAACAGAGGATCCTATGCTCTCTGTTAGCTCACTGGACTGCAACCTTCTAAGAGCAACGGCTACCCGATCTTCTAAAGACAGCACCCTACCGTCAACAAAGGTGTAGCTATTCATATCTTCCATTGATGGCCCCATCACCAAACTGCAGATGTAGCTAAAGGTTTTCTTCGTCATTTTGAAGAGAGACTCGAATCTTTGTGTGTCCTCAAAAAAGGTCAAGGTTCCTGCATAAGAAGCCGTAAAAGCGGTTACACAATTCATAGGTAAGAGCTCAGTTGTTGACAGAGTTACTACAGTGAGAACCAGAAACATCACATGAGCAGGGGAACTAGTAGGGAACAAGTGAGAACAATAGAAACTTAGTAGATGACGGACTCCATCCAAATCAGAAAGTAACATTGGTCAACAAATAGCCATTGCAAAATGATAGAAGGCTAGTTATCTATTTTCTTTGGAGAAAAAAAAGCTAGTAATATATTCAAAAAACCATGTTCACATTACTACCATGTAATTGTTGTTGTACTCTGCGAGGGTGTATTCAAAAGGAGTAGTTGGGAGCATATTCAAACTCCAACATACTGACGGAAGGTAGAAAACAAGGAGAATAGTTCAGATAACCAGAATAAATTACCTCTCAACATGAAAGAGAGGCTGACATTTGTCTCCAACTTGTAGGGGTTAGCTGTGTACAAGACATACCATTTCCTTGAATTATCTCCTTCGCGTGCATATGCCTTGACATGCTCAACATGGCTGAACTTGTCCCACTCAGGGCCAGATTCTCCCGCGGCTATGGAAGCGAGCAGTGCTAGGCTGCAGTATAGCTCCAAATGCCTTGGGTTTATACCTCCCATGTATTCTGGGAGTGACTCCATGTCCTTATCCGCGAGTATGAGCCTCTGGAGTGCAGGAACACCCTCCAGCACCTTCAGCTTTGGGCAGTCTTCGATGCTAAGCTTCTGCAGTCTGGGAAGATTAGTGAACCTCTCCAGGTCAAGGTTTTCATCCAGTTTCAGCTCGACCAGAGATGGAAAGTTCTCTAGATAGGTAAGACCTTGGACATATCTTATCGATAAGGAATACAAAGCCCTTGCTTGGGAGGTAAGACCAGGAGGAAGACACCTCAATTTGCACCGATATAGCCTAAGTACCTGCAAGACAGGAAAGGCTGGCACTTGCTCCTCCCACTGCCACTCCTCCCACTCCACCATTCCTCCTAAATTCATCTCATGCAATCTTGGAAATGCAGGCAGCATTTGGGAAGGACGAGGACTGTGGTGATGGTAGGACTGCAGGAAATCAGGTCCAACAAGCTTGATGGCTGGAGCACGATTGATCTGAATGAGCTCCAAATAAGGGAGTTGACACAAACCAATAGGAAGCTGTGTGCAGTATGCTAGGTCGGCAATGAACAGAATCCTTAAGTTCTTGAGGGGCACATCTAGTGATGAAATCATCCACCTTGGGAGCCGTTGGCCAAAATATCCTCTGATGTAAAGAGTTTCTAACCTGGACGGAGGGCAGAGCTCATCAAACAACTTCTCGATTTGTTGTTGCGCTTCCTCAGACACGCAATCTTCCTCTTTAATCAGCCCATCATCTCCCAATATACTACCACAATTTAAGAATAGAATAGTAAGATGCACCTTGTTGATAAGCTTTGCCTTTGCTGCATATGAGGAAGCAGTTATATTCTCTAATCCGTCCAATCCAAGACTGTTGAGCCGAGAAAGTGGACCCAACTCTTCCAAACTACACCAATCACCATCCACCTGGGCTGGAAAACCATGTAATACCCTCAAGTTCGTTAGAGCATGGAACCCCCTAGGTATGCCTTCTATGCTTGTTCCACTGAAGTTAAGGTACCTTAGCTGCGCTAACTTTACAAAGCTACGGGGAACTTTAACAAATTGCTCACATCCTGTAAGGCTAATGTACTGCAAGAATTTCATCTTTCCAATGCTATCAGGTAGACTTGATATATCAGTGTTTCCTAAGGACAAGTACCTCAGGTGCTTGAGTTCATGCAAGGATTCAAGCAATGCTACAACATGTGCATAATCTATATGTAAAGTTCGTAGAAATGGAAAATGAACCAAAGAATCACCAGGCTTGATATTTATATAGCCAACTGATATTAGTGCCCTTAATGTCTTTTGTGCTTGCAAAGAACTCCACTCCAACCCATCTGATTCTGATGTTTTGCTTTCTACCGATAACCGGAGAAACTCATGTGCAGTAAGTTTACTAACAATATTAATTTCTCCACTCTGAACTGCTAGTGCCTCATTTCTAGCCACAAATTGAGCAAATGAGCATACAACATCATGCATGTTGCACACATCTTCACCAACATACTTTGTATTTGGCTCTAAAAGATTCCTCAGCATCAGCTCCTTATAGCAATTTCTTCCGAGCTCTTCTAAGTCATCTGAGGTCCCGTGAAGAAATCCTTCACTTATCCACATGCCAATGATTTCATTGCTAAAAAACACTGCAGTTTTAGGGAGAAGGGAGAAATGCAGAAAGCATTGTTTGGCACAAGAAGGTAAATCTTCATAGCTTAAATATAATGCATGGTTTAGCTCTTCAGGCATTCCAGATATCGACCATACAGAATCATCCAGAACCATCTCCCACTCACGGTGTCTTTTGCCCTTCTGACACAATAGACCTCCCATTACTTTTACTGCAAGAGGCAAACCATCACATTTTGCTATAATTTGCAACCCAATGTCCTTGAGCATATCAATGTCACGTCCATCAGTCTCACTTGAGATTATCTGCAAGCAGTTGAACTGATGGAGTCAATAAGGAGTGTTTTTTCCTTGAGAGAAAAAATTGCCGTTTGCTAACTGCTAGCGTTGAATCAATATTAGTCAATAATAGGCTAGTGGAGAAAAGAGACTCGAAAGATTGGTTAATGTACTGCTTAAATTAAACTATTAAGTGAATGAACTGGTAAGCAGGGATGTTGCTGTTAGTATCATGTGAGTGGGCCTGGGCACGCTTTAGTATCATTGACTGATTACAGTTTTTCCATACTGCAGGTATAGTACTACTGGACAACTTAATGTGGATTTATTGACACCTCCAGCCAAACACGACCGAGTTTCAGCCCAAGGAAGAACAATACCACTGTTTTTCACCTCTTTATGAGTTTTAGCCTAAGGACTGACTATGTATTTGTGAACATGATGGAAATGGAAGAACATTTTTTCAGCTTTGATAAATCGAAGAACATTTGTATAATCCTAATTATCCATTTTGTTTGGACTAGCATTTTAGGTAATGACTACATATATTTCAAAATTTTAGCTTTCTAAAAGTGAGAAACAATGCCAAGAAGGGAAAATAATTCTTTGACACTAGCAAAAGTTAATTGCTCTCAGATAGAACTGTATTTGCGTTATTATTGGAGTTTAGTTTTGCACCTGTTTCTTGAGCAATGACCAGGCATCCTCCAAGTCTAATTTGTCCACATGGTGGTAGGGAGGCATAGCTTTCATCCTCTGAGCTACTATTTCACCTCTAGTAGTGACAAGGACTCGGCTACCTCGAGCCAAAGCATTAGTCAAGGGTGTTTTAAGCACATCATCCCATGCTCCATGGTTCCACACATCATCTAGCACCAGAAATAGCTTCTTCCCTTTCAAGGTAGCGGCAAGGATTGGCTGAAGCACAGCCAATGCCTTTTCACCACCATGTACTCCCCCGGCTTGCGTGATGATTGTCCTGAGCAACTCAACCTTGTCAAAGTCCTTATTGATGCTCAGCCATATCATCTTCTCGAACTCAGCATTCAAGGCTTCATCGTTAAAGACCTTCTGGGCAAGAGTGGTCTTGCCGATTCCACCGACACCAACAATGGCGACCACCATGATGTTGGTGTTGCCCTCCTTTTCACTCAGCATGATCTCAACCAGCTTTCTTGTGTCTTGTTCGATCTTCTCTCCGACTACACCTGACCGGTCAAACTCCCCTGAAGTCTCACGTCTGGTATCGCCAGAATGAGATCCATGGACCTTGTTGCCACGATCCTCATAGGAACCAAGATTAATGAAGCTGAAAGCAGCGCTTCGCTCCTTGATGGTGTCGAGCCTCTTATTGAGCGCCTTGATGCGAGTACCGATGTCGTGGGCATGGGAGGGATTCCGCATGCAGAAGAGCAAGGGGTTGAAGCACCCCACATCTTTAGTGGACGGATCATGCTCCATGGCCTTGAGCTTGCACAGGTCTAGGACATCGGTGGCTTCGTACATGGCACGCTTGAGCTGGGCCACCCACTCTTGCACGCTCTTGTCGGTGATGTTTCTCCTATCAGCGTCGGTGAGAAAGTTGTTGAGGTCCCTGAGCTTGAGATCCATCTTGTCAATCTCGTCTCCGACTCCAAGCAGCATGTGCACCTCTTCGCTGGCCATCTCCGTCAGCATGCTCTGTACATAGGATGCAAAGGCATCCAGGACCATGGCCATTTTGGCTGTGTTTTGCTGCAACAAAGATAAATCAACACCACGTCGTTATCATTCCTTGCCAGTCGGTGCAGCTAAGGGTTAATTACTGGTTGTTACTATTTAAAAAATGATCAATTACTGGTTTAAAAATAGAAACTGGCATCAGGTTGGAATGCTGAAGCGATAAGCATGCGAAACAGCAAAATGAAAATAGGCAAGCACAAGCTACCTGCCAGATGGATAGAAGCAAGCAAACCCAAGCTTATGTGTCACTCAAAGTCTGAGTATTCGTCGTCGTCGTCACCGGCTCACCGCCGGCTCCACCATGCCGCCCCCGTCGCGGCTGCAGCTGTGCTGCCACTGCCCTCACCGTCGTGTCGCCATGGAGCGGCTGGCATGGACCAAGCACGGTAGGACGTCGCTTGGAGGAGATGTGAGCAGGAGGGAGGCTGCGCTCGGAGTAGATGTGAGCAGGAGGGGCAGCAGCCAGCGAGGTGATTGATGGAGGAATCAGGGAGAGACGCGAGGCGAGTAATGGAGGCAGGGAGAGCAGGGGGGCAGTGACAGTGAGTGAGGAGTGGCGGTACAGCAGAGGGGGCGAGGAGTGGGGCGGAGCGAGCGACGAATGATTGAGAGAGAGAGAGAGGGTGTCAACATTAACTACTACGTACTTCCTCCGTTCATAAATATTTGTCTTTCTAGACATTTTAACAAGTGACTACATACGGAGCAAAATGAGTGAATCTACACTCTAAAATATGTCTACATACAGATGTATGTAGTAGTCCATTTGAAATGTCTAGAAAGACAAATATTTAGGAACGGAGGGAGTACTCTGCCACCGTTCCTCTGATGCATTTTCGTGTTTCGTTTTTTTTTGCCCACTGCTCCGTTCGTTCGGCTTCGGCCTCGCCTCCATCCAACCTGACCTAAATTAAGAACGGATTTGCGTCCACAAGAACAGTAGACGGACAGAAAATGAGTTTGCGTCCACGTATTGGGCCATCATTTCTACCCACGCAGAATCAAGCGAACAAAATGCGTGCATGCACAGACACTGCTATACCTTGCTTTTACTGAGACCAAGGGAAACCTCACATGAAGGGAGACACGAGATGACCCGGCCTAGGCGCGTGGGCAGCAGCAACCTCTCTTTTTTCGCATTCGTTCTTTCACTTTTGTTTATACATCCAAATATTCAAAATCAATATATTCCAAAAACACTCTACATAAAACATTTAAGAAATGTTAATTTAGTGTTTGTAAAATGTTAAATGTGTATAGCAAAAATATTTCTCATGTATATTGAAAATGTATACAGAAAATGCAATGTGTATGAAAAAAGTTGATCATGTACTTAATTTTTTTTAATCAAGCATTAAAAAGATATTTATCATTTTTTCAATGTTAAACGTGTATAAAAAATTGTTCCCTGATGTGTAGGAAAAATATAGAACATGTATTAAAAAAGTTGAACATAAAAACATAAATTGTGAAGAATGTTATCATGTATTAGAAATGTTAGCCATATATTTCCAAAATGTTAACCGTGTATACAAAACGTCTTGATATATACAAAAGATGTATTATGCGTATGACAAATGTAGTCATCAAACACAAGAAATATTAATCAACTACTTGAAAAAGGTTAAATATGTACAAAAATTGTTTCTCATGTAGACGAAAATTGTAGAACATGTATTAAAATTATGGAACATATTTTTTTTAAAGTGTTGAACATGTATAAAAAATGTTAATCATAGATTTCCAAATATTAAACATGTATTAAAAAATATGCCTGTTATATACCAAAATTGTACAATGTGTACTGGAAGAATTCATCAATCATATTTGTTTAGAATGCTAATCATATATTTTGAAAATATTAAACATGCATAAAGCAATATTGCTGTTGTATACACAAAAAGTAAAAATGTGCACGAAAATGTAGATATGGACTGAAGAAAAACAGGAAGAAAAATGGTCAAAGAAACAAAATAAATACCTCAAAAAAAATCCAAGGAAAACCATGAAATCCCATGAGAAAACAAAGAAAAACAGAATAAAACCAAAGAAAAACATAAAAAAACTGATGAAAACTAAGAAAGAAAGAAAGAAAAACCAAGGAAAATGGAATAAAAATGAAAAAAACCAATAAAAAGAGAAAGAAACAAATGAAAAATCAAAGAAAAACGAAGATAGAAATGGAAAAAATAGTAAAGCCGGAATAAAACAGAAAACGATGAAAAAACAAAGGACAAACACCAAAAAGCATGAAAAAACAAAAAGGCCCAAGAAGAACAGGAAAGAAACAACAACAACACAAAAGCAAGCAAAACGCAGCGAGTGAATGAGCGCCCGAGCGTGCGAGCCCGGCAAAATTAACAATTTTGACCTATGGACGCAATCAATTCACGAAATAAACTGCACCTAAAACTATTTCACGCGGCTGACCTTTTTGAGTGGCGCCCGGCATGCAGGCGGCACACCCTACGGTGCAACCCCCAGCTCTGGGGGGTTGCACCTCTGTCCACCGTGGCAGCCCCTGGGCCCGCACCCAGCAGTGCAGCGCCTCCGAGCTAGGCGCCACACATGTAATGTGCAGCGCCTAGCCCTTAGGCGTTGCACTGTCTGTTACTAGTTGGTCGGGCCCCTCTCCCCCACTCCCCCCACACACACCCCAACCCCAAACCCGAGATCTACCCCCTCTCCCCCTCTCAAATCCTTCCCCAAATCTTACAAATTTGAAGATTTTGTCTGTGGATTTCGAACTCAAACCCTCCCTCAAGGTAATATTCTCCGATCCCCTTGTTTTGATCCAAGTAATGTTAACAAATTGCTCATTTGTTGCGAGTTTGGGGAAACCCTAGTTTTCTATGGATCTAGAGATTTGCATGGAGATGTGAGATGTTTGTTTGCCAATTTCCTATGATTCGGCTTGTTGGTATGTTAGGGTTATTCTTATGGGTGTTCTTATTTTGGTTCTAGGGTTAGGGTTAGGGTTAGGATTATGGTTGTTGTTTCATATATATGTTAGGGTTTGTATTCCGTGTTAATCTTTGGATTAGTACTCATGGAAGAAATGTTACGTTGTGTTGTTTGAATGCTTATAGGGATGGGAAGAACATGTGTGTTTGTTCATCATGGGGACAAAGACGCCTTCTTGAAAGGCAATATTGAACCGAACGCAGATGAAATTGACATGGTGTTTGATAATAGTCCTAGCTATGCGGAGCTCTTGCAACAAGTGAGGAAAGATTTGAATTGGATGGCCCTAGATATCGTTCAGTTGGAGGGAAGGAATAATGTTGGTTTTGGAATGCACATACGTTGAAAGACAATGTGTGTCAACTCGGAGCAACGTTGGGTTGCATACAAGAAGACGGTGGCCGAATCACTAGACAAGGCTCTTGAGTTATTTGCAATGAAAAAGGTTGATTCAAGTTTGCATTTGGACTTGAACCGGAACCCCTCCCCTTTGGTTGCTAGTAGCCCCCCACCCTTGAACCGGGATGAAATGGTTGAACCTCTTATGACCCAAGAAGTGAGGCCAACATTGAGCCCATTTCCAAACAATCAAAATGAAGCTTTGCAAGAGGAGAATAATGAGTATGCGGACGATGAAAATGAAGTTGATCTCCATGACAACAATGTGGGTGATCTTGACCAGTATGATTTGCAAGAGACAATGGACCATTCCATCCCTTATTCCCGTGGCTATGTGATACGTCTCCGTCGTATCTACTTTTCCAAACACCTTTGCCCTTGTTTTGGACTCTTACTTGCATGATTTGAATGGAACTAACCCAGACCGACGCTGTTTTCAGCAGAACTGCCATGGTGTTATTTTTGTGCAGAAATAAAAGTTCTCGGAAGGACCTGAAACTCCACGGAAGTTATTTTTGGAATTAATAAAAAATACTGGCGAAAGAATCAAGGCCAGTGGGTCCACACCCTGTCCATGAGGGTGGGGGGCGCCCCCCTAGGGCGCGCCCCCTGCCTCATGGGCCCCCTGGTGCTCCACCGACCTCAACTCCAACTCCATATATTCAAGTTCGGGGAGAAAAAAAATCAGAGAGAAGGATTCATCGCGTTTTATGATACAGAGCCGCCGCCAAGCCCTAAACTCTCTCGGGAGGGCTGATCTGGAGTCCGTTCGGGGCTCCGGAGAGGGGAATCCGTCGCTGTCGTCATCATCAACCATCCTCCATCACCAATTTCATGATGTTCACCGCCGTGCGTGAGTAATTCCATCATAGGCTTGCTGGACGGTGATGGGTTGGATGAGATTTACCATGTAATCGAGTTAGTTTTGTTAGGGTTTGATCCCTGGTATCCACTATGTTCTGAGATAGATGTTGCTATGACTTTCCTATGCTTAATGTTTGTCACTAGGGCCCGAGTGCCATGATTTCAGATCTGAACCTATTATGTTTTCATGAATATATATGAGTTCTTGATCCTATCTTGCAAGTCTATAGTCACCTATTATGTGTTATGATCCGTTAACTCCGAAGTGACAATAATCGGAATACTTATCGATGATGACCGTAGTTTGAGGAGTTCATGTATTCACTAGGTGTTAATGCTTTGGTCCAGTACTCTATTAAAAGGAGGCCTTGATATTCTTATTTTCCAGTAGGACCCCGCTGCCACGGGAGGGTAGGACAAAAGATATCATGCAAGTTCTTTTCCATAAGCATGTATGACTATATTTGGAATACATGCCTACATTACATTGATGAACTGGAGCTAGTTCTGTGTCACCTATGTTATAACTATTGCATGAGGAATCGCATCCGACATAATTATCCATCACTGATCTAATGCCTACGAGCTTTTCACATATTGTTCTTTGCTTAGTTACTTTACCGTTGCCACTATTACCGTTACTTTCATACTACTTTGCTACTAAATACTTTGCCGCGGATACTAAGTTATCTAGGTGTGGTTGAATTGACAACTCAACTGCTAATACTTGAGAATATTCTTTGGCTCCCCTTGTGTCGAATCAATAAATTTGGGTTGAATACTCTACCCTCGAAAACTGTTGCGATCCCCTATACATGCGGGTTATCACTATGCATCGGATTCAGATGACGAAGGTCCCGATGAACAAGTTGATGAGGACGAGTTCACGACAAAGGAGGCCGAAAGTTTCGAGAAGGTATTCAGTCGGGATCATCAGACTACATTGTTCAAGGATGTTAGTCTCGCGGATGAAGCCCTGGTAGATGGTGGCCAAGGTATATCTCTTGGGGTTAGGCCAAGCTCTCACCGTAATTTGGATGATGGCAAGAACAAAATTGTGGGTTTATGATCAAGTTTATCTATGAGAAATATTTGAATCTCCTCTGAATTCTTTTATGTGTGATTAAGTTATCTTTACAAGTCTCTTCGAATTATCAGTTTGGTTTGGCCTACTAGATTGATCTTTCTTGCCATGGGAGAAGTGCTTAGCTCTGGGTTCAATCTTGCCGTGTCCTTTCCCAGTGACAACAGGGGCAACAAGGCACGTATTGTATTGTTGCCATCGAGGATAAAAATATGGGGTTTATATCATATTGCATGAGTTTATCCCTCTATATCATGTCATCTTTCTTAATGCGTTACTATGTTCTTCATGAACTTAATACTCTAGATGCAGGCAGGAGTCGGTCGATGTGTGGAGTAATAGTAGTAGATGCAGAAGGGAGTCGGTCTACTTGTCACGGACGTGATGCCTATATACATGATCATGCCAAGATAATCTCATAATTATTTGCTTTTCTGTCAATTGCTCGACAGTAATTTGTTCACCCACCGTAATAATTATGCTATCTTGAGAGAAGCCACTAGTGAAACCTATGGCCCCCGGGTCTATCTCTTATTATGTAAGCTTTCAATCTATTTTTATTTGCATCTTTACCTTTCCAATCTATATCATAAAATACCCAAAATATATTTATCTTATCATATTATCTCTATCAAATCTCACTTTCGCAAGTGGCCTTGAAGGGATTGACAACCCCTTTATTGTGTTGGTTGTGAGTTCTTGTTTGTTTGTTTGTGTAGTTCTTCAAGGAAAACCAACGCAAGCTCAAGACGTAGCAGCGTCCACAGGTTAAAATTGTCAATTTTGCCAGCGAGCCCGTTACTGTAGTGAGCACTGACAACTTTTAGCGAGACAGAAGCTATTCTCGCTAGAAGCGAGATATAGCTGTCGTGCACTGGTCCGGGGCTTGGGATATTTTTGTGCCTAGCCTAAGGCCATCTCCACCGCGCGATCCCAAATGGACGTCCGTTTTGTCCGGATTTAGTCCGTTTGGGTAGGGCGATGGGGTCGTGTCCGGGCCTGTCTTGGGATGCGGTGGTCGTGCGTCCAACGCGCGGCCGCATCCTTTTACCCCATCCCGCCCGCCTCTTTCAAACAACAACGTTTCAAATACCAGTGGCTGGCCTAGTTCACGCCCGGCAACAAAGCCAGCGGCCTACACGTCCTCGCCGGCAACACAGCCAACGGCCAGCAACACAGCCGACCTCCAAAATGAATAGTTTTGTTCGCCGGCAACACAACCAGTCTTCAGAATGAATCAGGTTCTCGCCGGCACACAGCCAGCGGCCCAGCGGGCGGCACCCATGCCAGCCTCCAAAAAAGAACGGCCATAGCCAATCGGATGACCTAGTTCAGGCCGGCGGCGTCGAACATCTCCTTCTGCATGGCCTCGAACCAGCTCCTCATCTTGTCGCTCATCTTGCTCAAGTCCACGCTCATGATCGCAAGGGCGACCTCCTTCGGTTTGGTTGCGGCATTGGTGGCCTCGATGTCGAGCTGCCTCTACCTGGCCTTGACATTCTCGGCCTCGATGTCGAGCTGCCTTTGCTGCGCCGCCTCCTTCATGCCGATCTTCCGTCTCTTGGCCGCCTCCTCCATCTCAAGCTTCTTCCTTTGAAGCTCTAGGTATTGTTTCATTTGCTCGTCCTTGCTTTGCCGCTTCTTCTCATCCCTTACATCCTTTTGAGACATCATGCCATGCAACGTCTCATGCAAGGCCATGGATGAGGCATCATGTATGTCGTCCACCTAGGAGTTGGTCTTGCCCCTCGGCCTCTTCAACGCCTCGCCATCTCCACCTCCGACGAACTTGGCCGTCTTCTTGCCTCTCTTCCTTTGTCGCTCACGGTATTGATCCTTGATCTTTGGGCACATGTTGATGATCGTCCAACAATGCATAAGAGTGAATGGCTTGTCATTGTGCCGGGCCTTGAATGCTTCCAAAGATTGAAATGCCCACACCATAAGATCAACAAGAATTGGACATGCAAACATGCACAAGGCTGAAGTCACTTTGCCGTAGCAAGGAAAAGAACTAGGATGGGGAGAGCATACCATGTCCCCAACGCCGAGACCACTCACGGGTCGTGCTTCAACGCTCTCAAATGCGGCGCAATATTTGTTGCACTCTTGTTGGATGAACAACCACCTCTTTTGAATCGAGGTGATGCCACGGTTGCTTGTGATTTGGTAGGGCTCAAACATCTTCCTTTCATGGAAAGTTTTGTGGACTCTCGTCCAAAAAACTATGCCCTTTTATTGAGCGCCCGTCCTCGGATCTTGGCTAATCTCCATCCAACATTGGCAAATCAACTTGTCCTCCACTTGTGTATATGGACCCGTGCGAATGCTCTTCCTCCTCTTTTGTGCTTCCGCTCTTTGGGTGAGCTCGTCGATGGACAATGGCTCGCCACTAATATCCACGTCATTGCCTTCTTCTTCATCACCATCACCTTCGACATAGATGTCATCGTCCTCATGCCACGAGTCACCATGGTCGTAGTCAGCACGGTCGTCGGCGTCTTCATTGGCAGTGAACTGTCCGCGGCCATCCTGACTTTGGGTCTCGTCGGGGTCGTAGACAAGGACGTGCCCACCCTCGCAGATCACTTCCTCAATGAACTGGTCGTAGTAGGGGTCGTTTGTGTTGTCATTCCGTCGAAAAAGACGCGGGGGGGGGGGGGGGGGCATGGTGCCTGTAAAGCGACCGTGCATGCTTTCTTTGCATCTCGATGGACGGACGGCCGCCGCTACTGGAACCAGGGGTGACGTTGAGGTCGATGTCGGCCGCTGTGCGCGGGGTGGACGGCGGGATCGCGCTCACGTCCGGCGACCCCGAGAAACGGGTCTGTCCGTCGTGCCTTGGCGGGGGGAAGCCGGGCGACATTGGCATGGTCCGCGACGATGGCGACTGGCAGTGCGTAGGCCGGGTGACCGACGACCCTGTGCTCGCCGGACCGACGGCCGCTCCAGAGAAACCGGCCGGACGACAAATTCCCATCATGAGAAGGGCGTGCGCTTTGCTGACGATGGCCTCCTTCTCTTCGACCTCGGTCTTGTGCGCGCGGCCTCAATCGCAGCGCGGTCGGCGGCTCTCTTGGCCGCGGCGATGTTGTCCTTGGCGGCCGCCCTCCGGCTCTTCCTCTTCGCCGATTCCGCGTCCAACTTGGCGATCTCCTCCGGCGTGCACTCCGACCGCGGCTTCCTTGGCGCCTTGCCCTTCTTCTTCTTGGCCATTCCGGGCGGGGCGACGGCCGGCCCGCTGGAGTTTGGCTGGGCGTCGGTCATGGACGGGGGAGGGAGTGGGACGGCGGGACGTGGAAGGGTTTGGGGGGGGGGGGAAATGGCACCAAAGGGGCCGTAGGAGGTTTTGCTTTGTGTCACCGACAGGCGGGCCAGGGACAGACAAGCGCGCGCGTCCCACCTGTCCGCGCGCTGTCCGTTTAACCCCAAAACCGGCGCAAACTTGAGCCGGGATGGGTCGATAGCGGACACAAAACGGACAAAAGTCCATTTGCTCTGGGCCGCCCAGTTTGTCCCTTTTACCTCAAACGAACGGGGCCGAACAAAATGGGGTCGCGCGGTGGAGATGGCCTAACACAGCCCAGCACGCACAACCCGGCGAACTACAGCTTGCCCGCTGCACAGGCCAACCATCATCGCGCCTCGGCCTCCCGACCTAGACGGTCTCTCGCGCCGCCTCCCGACCTAGACCGACTTCTCCCTCCCGCGGTCCCGCTGTCTGCGGTGCGAGCGCTGCCGTTCGTCGCCCTCCCGACCTCCCACCGCCGCGCGGCTACCTGGCTCCGCTGCCACGACCGTCGAAGGTACTGCTCTTGCCTGCGGGCCTCCACCCTGCCGCAGACAATGAGTATGCAGGGTATTTTTGTTTTTTCTTGTACCTGATTCTTGGTTTGTGTGTGCACGTCTTGATGCCCCAGCACCTAGCTCCAATAAATCACCAGGTCATCTTCACGTTGTATAAACAGAGCTAGAATTGGACGCAATTGATATTTTGAACAGAAGTGCGTTGAGGTTACATTCTAGATTTATTAAGAAGTCAACATTCCAACTCTCAATTTATCCTCAAAGGTTATTCGAATACTAGATATTTCCATGGAGTCGTCAATGGCAGACACAAGAAAAAAATTATTCATTCCCTACAACAGGAAGAGGGAACGATTGAGGGGCATGAGCAACTTAAATCCTACATCACTAATTATTATAAAATTTTGTTCGGAGCCCCAGAGGAAGGAAACTTCTCGATGGATGAGTCCCGAATAGATGACATCCCCTAGGTCTCTGATGAGGAAAATGGACTTCTAACAGCCCCGTACACCGAGGAGGAAGTTAGAAATGCAGTTTTCTTAATGGAGCACAACAAAGCCCCGGGTCCGGATGGTTTTCCCGCTGAGTTCTATCAGAACTTCTGGGAAGTCATCAAACCGGATCTCCTACTTTTGTTTAGTGACCTACATGCTGGCCAACTAGAATTGTTTCGCTTAAACTTCAGTGAGATTATTTTATTACCTAAGGTTAATGAGGCTGAAAGGATACAACAATATAGACCTATTTGCCTCCTTAATTATGTTTTAAAATATTTACGAAGGTTGCGACGATCAGGCTAAATACGGTTGCTGAACACGTGGTTCGTCCTTCACAGACTGCTTTTATGCAAGGAAGACACATCCTAGATGGAGTTGTCATCCTTCATGAAACAATTCATGAATTACATCGAAAAAAATTGAATGGGGTGGTACTCAAATTAGACTTTGAAAAAGCTTATGAGAAAGTCAAATGACCATTTCTTCAACAGACTCTCAGAATGAAAGGATTTTCTGCAGAGTGGCGCGCTATGATCCATAGCTTCTTTTCTGGAGGTAGTGTTGCCATTAAGGTCAATGATGACATTGGACACTATTTCCAAACGAAAAAGGGGTTGCGACAAGGTGACTCCATATCGCCCATGCTATTCAATATAGTGGTGGATATGCTAGCGGTCATGATTGAGCGTGCCATGGTTGATGGCTAAATTGATGGGGTAGTAAATCATCTAGTTGATGGTGGTCTCTCTATACTTCAATATGCCGACGATACGATTCTCTTCATGGATCATGACCTCGAGAAAGCGAGAAATCTGAAATTAATTTTATCCGCATTCGAGCAACTCTCAGGTCTTAAGATCAATTTTCACAAAAGTAAGTTGTTTTGGTTTGGCGAGGCTCAAGACGACTCCCACCTATACGCCGAACTATTCGGATGCGGGTTGGGCCAGTTTCCGATCACATATTTGGGGATACCGATACATTATCGGAGACTCACAAATGTTGAATGGAAACACGTCGAGGAGAGACTGCAAAAAAGACTTAGCAGTTTGAAAGGTAAATTGCTGTCTCTGGGTGGAAGGTTGGTCCTCATAAATTCAGTACTAAGTAACACGATACTATATATGATTTCCTTCTTCCAATTGCCGAAAGGAGTTTTACATAGATTAGATTATTTCCGATCAAGATTCTTTTGGCAAGGAGATAGCGAGAAAAAGAAATATCGACTGGCTAAATGGAGTGTGGTTTGCCGTCCCAAAGACCAAGGTGGGTTGGGCATTCATGACCTTGAGGTTAAGAATAGGGCCTTCCTCGGCAAATGGTTGTTTAAATTAATGACGGGAGATGGTGTATGGCAAACCCTCCTGAGAAGGAAATATGTGGGTTCCAAGGCGGTATCTCAAGTATACTGGAAGCCAGGGGATTCTCACTTCTGGGCAGGTCTGATGGCTACGAAGAAATATTTCTTCTCGTATGGATCCTTCTTGATTAAGGACGGCTCGAAAATTAGATTCTGGGAGGACAAGTGGCTGGGAAATTCCACACTCCGAGAACAATATCCGGCTCTATATAACATTGTGTGTCATAAGGGTGATATTATCGCCACGGTAATGGAATCATTTCTGCCAAATGTGACATTCAGAAGAGATTTAAATTGGATCCAGACTTCAATCATGGCATATCCTGCTCCAACGTTTGTCCACGATGCATTTGTCACATGGGTCTGATGTATTTCGATGGAACCTACATGCGAATGGACAATTCTCAGTGGAGTCTATGTATAGAGCGTTAATCCAGTCTGATGTGCCAGTTGATAATAACAAGAAGATCTGGAAGATGAAGATACCTCTAAAGAATAAAATCTTTGCATGGTATCTTCGTCGCGGAGTCATTCTTACTAAAGATAACCTTCTTAAGAGAAATTGGCATGGAAGCCCGCAATGTATCTTTTGTCACCATGATGAGACAATTAAACATTTATTCTTCCAATGCAAATTGGCTCGTTCTATATGATCAGTCATCTAGATAGCTTCTGGCTTGTATCCTCCTTGCAGTGTTGCTAATGTATTTGGCAACTGGTTACATGGGATAGATTACAAGTTTAGAACTATTCTTAGGGTGGGAGCGCTTGCCGTTATTTGGTCGCTTTGGCTATGTAGAAATGATAAGATGTTTAACGATAAAAGTACTTCTCTGATGCAGGTTATCTACAGGTGTACCGGGACTCTTCGTTTATGGTCCTCTCTACAACGTGTGGAGAATCGAGGCTTGTTTACGAAGGTGTGTACACGATTGGAGGATACGGCGAGGGATACTTTTACCCAACATGGGTGGCAGCATGATCTTAGGATTGGCCCACCTCCGCTTTAGGCGTTATACATACTCGGTTTCTTTGTATTTCGCCTTCTTAATTTTTGTTTCTGTGAGAGAACTTTTTTGGCTGTGTGCATCGTAGTTATGTAGAGGCCGGGTGTAATACTTAAACCTTTTAAGTAATAAAGCGCCCCTTTTTGATTTTTTTTTTGAGAAATTTTCGGAAAAATAAAAGTAAAATAAAAAAATAAAATAAATTTTCTTATGGGTCAATAAGCTACCCCATCGAACGAAACGTTCGATCTGGAGGTGATCCCCCACAGAGCAGAAGCGTTCGATCTGGGTGGAACCCCCCAGCGAACGAAATCACCCTGCCGACACCTCGCTCTCAGCACGACCCCTCTGGATGGCCCATAGGCCCAGTTAAATAGGAGTAATTGGTTGCGGAAAAATGCCATGAGCAAAAAAACTATATATATATTCTTATATTAAGAAAAAGGAACAAAGACATAAATTTACAGTTTGCCATGCCCTATGTATACAAGAATGTGATGTTATACTTGAAATAACTGCCATCCTCTAATATAGAAATTTGCAAGGTATATTAAAAAAAAGAGAAAAGTATATTTTTCATCCCTCAATTTTTGACGGAGTCTAGATTTAATCCCTCAACTAGAAACCGGGTAATTTGCACCTCAAACTTTCAATACGGGACAAATTTTGTCCCTCGACACAACTAAAGCGGTTTCTGAGCTGACTTGGCATGTTTTTGACCGGTCATAGTCCAAGTAGCCGTATTTCTCTGTCCTACTGATCCTATCTCTTCTTCCCTCTTGTTATCTCTCTCTAATGGGCATTTCAACGAGCACTTATAGTGCATCGGCTGCACAAGCGCTGTGGTGGCATGCCAGGACGCCGGCGGTGATGACGCCGAGCTAGCGCTTGAGGGGCTCTACAACTTGTCGGGAGCAGCACGGGCTGCCCGCAGCGGCATAGGACTCCTCCACGACTCGTCATGTGTAGGTGCTCCACCTCGCCGTCATAGTAAACCACACCAAAGGAAGCAACGCCGGAGGCCCTAAATCGCTGACGCCCAAATCGTCTTCCTCGACTTCCGTGACTGTCGTCGCACTGCGATCTCCCCCTCTTGCAAGCTCCGGTTCATCCTGTCGGCTTCCTAAGCTCCCCGTGGTCCTACCTAAGCCTCACGCGTCCTCCCCGTGCTTGGTTTCCCAGACGCGCGGACACCCCAGCTTGCTCCAAGGCATGGCGCAGCCTCTCCCCGCTAGCACCCGCCTCGTCCAGATTCCAGAGCGCTGCCGCCGGTGCAAGCTATTTTGCCAACGTGAGGAGCGATTTGCCAGCTCCTTTGCCATGTTGGCGTGGACCGGTCAAACCAGTCAAAATCCATGCTAAGTCGGCAGTGAAACCTGGTCTGCTGATACAAGGGACGAAATTTGTCCGGTATTAAAATTTGAGGTGCAAAATACCTGGTTTCGTAGTTGAGGGACTAAATCTAAACTCTATGAATAATTGAGGGACGAAAAGTATACGTTTCTCTTAAAAAATTGGTACAATGGCACCCAATGTGTGTTTAACAAGGTAGACCAAGGAGAAAAAATTGGTTTCTCTAAAAACATGGCAAATTTATAAAAAATATAAAGTTTTCATGCAAAAAGATATAAAAAGCAAGAAAGCCTTATGCTACATTTTTTTACTTAGTTTGTTTCAATAAAAAATGCCATGTTCGAAAAAATGGATAAAATTGGCCATGGTCTAACAAAAAAAAATAAAAACGCCATGTAAAAAAATAAAATTGCAATAGTTTAATTAAATTTTGAAAGTGGTCCAAAAAAGTGAAAAAAATGTCATGTTGGCACAAATTTGCCATCAATGTTATGCGGTATTTTGGGGTAGTTATAACTGCTAATTTTTTTATGTTGTCAATTTCTTTTGGACCCAGGGTTTACTTCAATCCTGGCCCCACCGCTGCCGATATTGACGGGTCTACTCAAGACAAAGCCTTCAAGAAAATATCTACGTCTTTTAAGAGTGGATTTTTTACTCTCGAGCACCATAGAGCCTGAATTTTAAATCATTCAAAATTCAACTTTTTAAGTTTCAAAAAAAATCCGAAAATAAATACTCAAATACTTATAGATGTATAATAAGATTTGTTAACATGATGCCTACATGTTTGTAAAAACAAGGAAATCACGGTTAAAGATAAAAGTATGTCCAGGTTGTTAGGAAAAGCATGTGTTGTGCAAGATAAGAGAACACACATGACACAACATTTGTTAACAAGGTTCAACAAAAGAGTCTGTCCTACAGGCATAAATAAGTGGGCTCCTCCCTACAGTATATTGTGCCATGATGGTTACAGAAGTGGTGCTCTCTATTTATGAGGCTCAGGTTACAGGATTCACAAATATAATCTAACCTTAAATCCTATTACAACACAAAGTCCACAAAACATATCATCATACACTTAAGTATTTAACCAAAGATTCCCTAAATAATTATTGAACCAAATATATGGAAAGGCATACTAGAGTATAGTGTGACGGAAGTTCAATAGAAACCAAACCACACTGACATCACCGAACTAGTCTAGCTAAGAGCTCTTAGCCTGAGGCCTTTTCCCTTGCCAATTCAGAGGCAAAGTGATCCTTTTTTATGTCCTTCAGCTTCAAAACCACATCGTTCATTGTCATCCTTTGCTCAGGGGATTCGCTCGAACAAATCAGACCTAGCTCAAATATTGACACAAGCAGGTTGGCATCAAACCGTGTGGAAGACGATGCTGGAGACCAAGTAGTACTGCTTTGCTGATGAAATCTGTGATCAATGTCCTCACGCTGTAGGAACCTCTCATCCACAACATCCATGAGCATTGATGGAAATGCTTGGGATACCCACTGCCTGAGGCTGAATTCTCCAATGAACATGGGACCCGTAGGACTCTTCCCAGTGAAGACTTCAAGAAGCATGATCCCAAAGCTAAACACATCACTTTTCCTTGAAGCCTTCCCCATGAGTGCAAGCTCTGTTCAAGGAAAAAAGGTTCAAGAGTACTATGATTAATAATAGCAATAACTAGCATCCTTCCAATAAGTTGATAAAGCTTGATTATACCAAGTATATATGTATGTATGTACCTGGTGCCATGTACCCAATTGTTCCTGGCATACTTGCTGAAATCATGGAGTTGTCATCACCGGTAAGTAATTTAGCAATTCCAAAGTCCGCAACATGTGATGTCATCTCCTCATCGAATAACACATTACTAGGTTTGAGGTCACAGTGTAGGACAACTTGATGATGATGATGGTGCAGATATTCCATTGCCTCAGCCACGCCAAGCATAGCATCCAATCTTTTGATGAACCCCAGTGGTTCCCTAATTCCTCCGTGCAAATGTGACTCCAAGCTGCCATTCGGCATGTACTGAAGCAACAATGCTCTGAAATCCATGTTGGAACAAGTATTCAGTATCCTTATTAAGTTGCGATGCCTAGCCATCCGCAACACTTCACATTCAGCATCAAAGCTCCTCATGGCTCGCTCGACATGCATGTTGAGCACTTTTACTGCAACCACCAAACCATGACCCAGTTGGGCCTTGAAAACTTTGCCAAAGTTTCCAGCTCCAAGGAGGTTGCTCTCGTTGAAGTTTTCTGTAGCACGTGCAATCTCATGGTAGGATACTAACTTGTGTCTGATAACATCAGCTATGTGAATGGAATTTGTAACATTTTGATGCTTTTTCTTCTTCCTTTTGTCAAGAAGGTATACACACGCTGCTAAGGCACCAACTGCTACGATGCCAGCAGGGAGTATGAACCTGAGAAAGTGCTGACTATGAGTTGACTTGTCCAAACATGGTGAGAATCCAATACGTGGAGCACCGCACAGCCCCTTATTCCCAATCAATGATTGCAAGCTTAGGCTTGAGAAAACACCTCCATTTGGTATTTGCCCTTGTAGCTCATTAAAGGAGAGGTTCAGATCAGTAAGGTAGGTAAAATTTGCAAGGTAATTTGGTATTCCACCTGAAAGATTGTTATAGGATAGGTCCAGAGTTGCTAAGTTGGTCAAATGATGAAAACTATCTGGTATTGAATCGTCAAATGAGTTCTGAGATAGATTTAGATAGCTTAACATCACAAGCTGTCCAAATGAACTAGGGAGGCGACCAACGAAGAGATTAGAAGATAAGTCTATTTTGTCAATGGCTTGCATGTGGCTTAGGTCAGAAGGCAAGGCTCCTGTTAGGGTGTTATGGAACAGACTTAATTCTATAAGGTTATCAAGATGAAATAGGTGTGATGGTATAGTCGAAGATAGATTGTTAGAGGACAGGAAAATATACTGTATTGTAGTAATATTTACTAGGCCATCTGGTATGGAGCCAGAGAATTTATTATCATTGAGAGCTATAACTACAATGTTCTTCAGCATACCTGATTGTGCGGGGATTGGTCCAGTCATGCTGTTTTCAGAGAGATCAAGTGCCTCGAGATTCTCCAACATCATGATGGATTCTGGGATTTCTCCAGTTAGTTGGTTGTCGCTGAAGCTTATTTTACGGATATCACTTAGATTTGACAGTGTAGCTGGAAACCTGCCGGTTAACTTGTTCCTGATTGCTGTAAATTCTAATAGATTCTGAGAGAGGTTTCCAACATAGTTAGGAAGACTCCCAGTGAATGAGTTTGTTGATATGGCAAGGATTTGAAGCTTCCTACAGTTACAAAGGCTGCCCAAGAAATCAAGGTTCCCTTGGAGGTGATTCATTCGGATATCAAGATGAAAAAGAGATCTAATGTTGCCAAGTGTTGATGGTACTGTTGCGGTCAACAGATTTGATTCCAATACCAAGAACTGTAGATCGGACAAGTTCCCTAGAAAGGCAGGAAAGGAGCCCGTAAGTTGATTGTATGAAAGATGCAGCACAGTGAGTTGGCTGAGTTTCCCCAGTTCCACTGGAATCTGGCCGCTTAGGTTGCAGAATGAGATGTCAAGCACGGAGAGCATGGTTAGGTTGCCGAGCACACTGGGGATTGAGCCAACAAGTTCATTCCGGCCTATAGAAACGAAGGAGAGTCGTGGCAGTTTAGCGAGCCATGTTGGCACAGTATCAACAAAAAGATTTCCACCAATCGAGATTACCTCAAGGTTGTGGCAGTCTTCTAGGCCTGATGGGAGATGACCAGTAAATTTGTTCCGATGGAGGGCTATCTTTCGTAACAGGGGGAGATTAAAGCTTTGGTTGCTTGGTATAGGCCCAGTTAGGTTGTTGGTTCCCAGCAACAAGATCTCAAGCCTAGACATGTTGAATATGGTAGGAGGTACTGGACCTGACAGACTGTTGTGGCCAAGGTCAAGAATTCTAATACGAGGTAACCTTGCAAGAACATCAGGGATGGAGCCAGTGAGGCTTGTGTTGGTGAGGTTGAGGACATGGAGGAAAGAAAGGTTACCAAGATGAGGGATGAGGCCTCCTTGGAGCGGCATATCCGGCAGCGACACAGCAGTCACACGTTGCTGATGTCGCCGGCTGCACGACACACCCACCCAGCTGCAGAAGGACTTGTTTCTTGTCCAGCCATCGCGAAGGATGCCGAGGGGGTCCGAGAGCTGGGATTTGAATGCGAGCAGCGCCGCAAGATCACCGGTGGTGTTGCTGCCGGCGTGATGCGAAGCATCTGCTGCCCCAGCCGCCGCTGACAGCAACAGTACGGATGCTAATAGCTGTAGGTGGTGAATGTGCAGTGGAAGTTGGCCCATGGTTTTCGTCTCTGAGGAACTTGTTTTTGGTTCCTTTCTCTGCGCTCTAGATCGCCTCTTAAACACCCAACCCATCAGATCGTAATCATGTTGGGCGTCAACGTCAAGTAGCCACCCACCATCGACCTTGACTCCAGCTTTCACATTATGCAATCAACGCTTGGTGTTTCATTGCTGATAGGGATGTAACTGGACATGACCCTGACCTTGACCCTGACTAGACCGCCACCAACACACGGCGGTCCTCTAACGTCCCTACAAAGACCAGAAAAGCAGAGCCCGAGTAAACCACCAGCAAAGGAGTAGAAATTTCTGCCGTCAAACACAACCCCACTAAAATGAGATCATGATCTGCAGCAGCAAAACCATGGGTAACTTCCCGGTTGGCTTCATTCCAAAGACCTTGGCTTGGCTTATACAGTATTGATGTAACACAGCCCTTCGACTACCAGTGCCATGTACTCCCTCCGTCCGGAAATACTTGTCATCAAAATAGATGAAAATGGATGTATCTAGAACTAAAATACATCTAGATGCATCTATTTCAATGACAAGTATTTCCGGACTGAGGGAGTAGTTTCGTGGTGCTCCGTTTGATACGATGGAACGGGTCGAAGCCAGCGCTCCCGTCCCTATCGGAATCATGGTCTGCAGCAACTTTGTAATGGAAATCCATGTAGCAGATCAAGTGGGCACACTGATGTACTTACATTCAGCTCGGCTGTTACTCATGCTTGCTGAAGGTGATCCGACTTACACACAACAGAAAATAGCATCGACATAAAAAAAGAAGAAGGCAAAAGGACCATATCGTCACAAAAAATATATCAATCCGCCTTCTTCTAGCTAGGGCAGCAGTAAAGCTTGACATATAGGTGAAGGAAAAAAAACCGTGTACCATGTCGCTTATCTTTATCTTTACCTAATAATAAAGTATCGATCGCTACTGGCCGCTCACCGTCACGGTATTTTTAAGAAAAATCTTGCAGTTTTGTCTAATCCAGTGCGCAGTCCATGAGTAAAAAAACGTTTCGCTAGGGTAACCGCCCTCAATTTCCCCTCCGCGCCACCACGCACGTGAGATGCCCGTCCACCTGTTTTCGTGCCGCCACCCACCGGAGACCACTTGCCGGCCGCCACTGACGAGGGCCCCACGCCGGCGATCTCCTCTCAGCCCACCTGCCTCCCCTTTCCTCTCTGTTCTTTTGCTTCTCTCTCCGCCCGTTGTTCATCCGCGACCGACCGAGCTCGCCCCAATCCATGGCCCTCTCCTTCCGCCCAGATCTGGCCCGTCGAGACTAGCCATTGAGTATTGCCAGGCAACGCTACTTGTGCACTTTAGTGATACACGTTCCATATAGCTTTTTTGCGTGTATATATATATCCTCGTATCTTCTCTTGTGTCATAAGTTGTTCCTGCAGATACTTGATTGTTATCTTGGTTTGAGAATTTCGGATAGTGGTCATATAAACAAAACCAATAATATAAGAGACAAAAGCTTTTAAGCAAAGAGAAAAACAAAGAACTTGTAAGCAATAGCCATAGCATCGTCACATTGCATATCAAATTGCCGTACTTGATAATCTTGGATCAACCTGAGAGAAACATCAGAAACCATACACATATAGCATACTTGGGATAGAAAGTCTATATATTTTGTCTCTCATAGGTTGTGCACAAGTTTCATATCCGCCAATTGAGCAATTGTGCAACAAGAGCGTTTTCCGTGCATTCCACATTTTGTGCCCATTTCTTGGTTGTACAACCCCATTTATCTATGCATGTGTGTGTTTCTGTGTGCAAGTGCCACTCCTTGCTATTGGTCTACTTGTTTCACTTGTGAATTTGTGAATCTCTTTCAACAATATTGAGTCTTGCTAACAATTGCATAAAGTTTGTGCCACTATCCTAACCAACCTCCTCAATAAGCTTTACTTGTCTAGGTGTGAGAAACAAACACGATACGAATTCTATTATCATAACATTACATTGAGTGATACTCGATACATCATCAATCTTCGGAAAAGATAACTTTGGTTTTGTTCTCTCATTTCCTACTCACCACTACTTAATCATGATGGATAGACCGAGCACTTCTTCAAATCCACTTTCGACGAGCATGACACACCGAACGACTAAATATCCAAGACCCGACTCTTTGGAGTGCAACGAGCCTTGCATCAAGAAAATGAAGCTTTGGGCGACCGCATCGAGTAACTCGCCACCGACTTGCGTCAATCCGAAGAAAAAACAAGAGACTACCTCGACGCCAAGCTTTCTACCCAAATGGAAGAGTTTTGTGCCATGATGGTTAACCGCGCTTCTTCCACTTCGTCTTCGTCATGACCACCAAGAACGTCAAGCTTCAAAAAAAATCCATTCCATGGCAATAGTTCACAAGACCACATTAGAGCATTGACCTACAACATTTGCATAATTCATTCAATTTCATCATGAAATGCGTGATCGTGCAACTGACATTCAACTCCAAAATAATTTGATTGAGTGTATATGGACTCACCTTGGCAACCAATAAATGTATTGAATCGATTTTTTCAATGTATATGTGACAATTTAAGTTTCATTCGGTTTGTAAACTATGACATTTTTATTTGGTTGTAAATTATTTTTTATTATTGTGTAAAACTATGTGATTTTTTTGGTTGTGCAATGCTTTATTATAGTTTAAATATACAAATGAAAACATTGTGCACATTTGACCGCTGGCCAGCCTGACGGACCAAATGGGTAAACCAGTTGGGCGCACTCCACTGCCATGAAAAGACAAATGCGTCTGGATGCAGCATCTTTACCCATCCTAAACGGATGAAATTTGTGTCTGGTCAGTTGGCCTTACGAGCTGGGGGGCCGGGGCGTGAAGTGGAGGTTGCGCGACGCAGTGCGGGCGTTGTCCCTACTCTCGTGGTTTGGATGGAGGCAAACATGACGAGGCGAGATTCAACGGCTGAGAGCATCTTCAGTCGCGCCCCCAACAGCCCCTCAGGGCGATTTTTTTCGTGCCGGCATCGAAAAAATCCACAGTCACGCCTTCAGGACGCCGAAATCCGCCAGCTCGATTTGTTTTTAGGCCCGGCGATCTCAGGCCGAACCCAGCGCACTGGGGGCCGCTCGGGGGGTCCGGCGGCAGGGAAAAACACGCAGCGAAAAGTCAAGGCAATTGTCCAAACTCACCCCCACCCCCGCGCGCTCGATCGCCACCCTACCGATCCAGTCGCCACCCACCGCCCACCATCGCTTGATAGGCCTTCCCCACAGGAAAAAGAAAGAAGGTTTCGCCGCGGCAACCTCTCCACCACCTTCCTGGGCGAGTTTCCCAGTGCTCCGGCCACGCGGGGAGGGATACCGGTGGCTGTGCGCCCACCACGCCTGCCAGATGCTCGGCGATTTGTCTTCTCGGTGAATGGACTTGAACGATGAGGAGGCGCTCATGGCACTGCTGGAGGAAGAAGCCGATGCCACCGTCCAGGACGAGGAGCATCTCATGGTCCTCGCCACCCTGGCCGGCCTGCTCGCGAGCAATGAAAAGCCACATCGAGGTGGCTCGGCGCCGGGGTGGCTGAAAGCAAAGAACCGGCATCGTCTAGAAGGCTATTGCATGCTCTACTCCGACTACTTCGCCGACGCTCCACTGCACGCCGACAAAGTATTTCAGCGCCGTTATCGGATGAGCCGAAAGCTTTTCCTCAGAATTGTGAATTCCATCCGGGAGTTCGACATCTACTTCAAGTGCAAGAAGGATTGCACCGGCAAACTTCGATTCACCTCAATCCAGAAGTGCACGACAGCGACGAGGATGCTTGCATATGGAGCTCCCGGTGATTCCCTGGACGACTATGGGCGCATGACCGAGTCCACGATCATTGAGTGTTTCTACAAGTCCTACAGGACAAAGTGTTTGGACCGCAATACTTGCGATCACCCAATGCTGAAGACACTGCTCGGATCCTAGCACAGAATGCAGCAAGACGGTTTCCTGGGATGCTTGGAAGCATCGACTGAATGCTTTGAAAATGGAAGAACTATCCATTTGCTTGGCAGTTGATGTACAAAGGCGCCAAAGGCGGTTGCAGTGTGATACTTGAGGCAGTGCCCACACAGGACCTCTGGATTTGGCACTCCTTCTTTGGTATGTCAGGAACTCACAATGACATCAACGTGCTATAGTGCTCCCCTGTCTTTGTGAAGCTTGTTGAAGGTCATTCTCCTCTGGTGAATTTCATGGTCAATGGGCGGCACTACAACAAGGGATACTACCTAGCTGATGGCATCTATCCGAGATGGTCTACATTTGTGAAGACTATCTCAAACCCTGTGCCAGGAGGCAAGAACTCCCACTTTGCAAAGGTTCAGGAGGCTTGCAGGAAGGATTTTGAGCGGGTATTTGGTGTTCTCCAATCTCAATTTGCTGTTGTCCGGTACCCCGCTCAGACCTGGTCAAAAGATCAAATGTGGGATATCATGACTTACTGTGTCATCCTGCACAACATGATCATTGAGAGCGAGCAGGAAGAGCCAGTATTTGACACTGAACCATATTACAGGCAGGGTCCTCTTGCGGAAGTTGATCATCAGCTACCTGCAACCTGGACTGCCTTTCTCAATATGCGCCAGGAGATCCGAGACCCGCGGGTGCATCAACAACTGCAGCAGGATCTAGTGGAGCACCTATGGAGGCTCAAGGGCAACGCCTAACTCGAAGCGTGATGAAATATGAGTTTTTATTTGTTGAACTATATAATTTATATTGAACTATTTGTTGTTGAACTATTTGATTTTTATTGTTTTTTTGTGATGAACTATGTGATAAAAAATAATTTGTTTCGAACCACAGCGAATATGGCCCTTTTTTTGCCGAAAATGGGCTGAGAAGCAGGCAAAATAGCGCCTAAAATGGGACCGATATTGGCGCCTTCGGGTGGCGGCTAGGAACCCAATCGCCCCAGAGCCGATTTCGCGCCTGCTCACCCCCAGGCGACAGTTTTTAAGCATCCTGAAGGGCCAACAGCTGGAGATGCTCTGACACAAGTGTGATCATGGGTCTGGCAAGGTGACCAGTTTGGGTGACTTGATTGGTCGACCGAGCGTGTCTTTTTTCTTTTTCTTCAAGCTTGTAAATGTACTTTTGTTTTCTTACTTCATCAGATTCTATGCATTTTTTTTGAAAATACAGATTCTATGCAAATTTGTAATGACGCCGATAATGCCCACACGTATAGGCGTTAAGGAGTCTGCCCACACAATTTGTATGGTGTTTGAGTATTAGCCCATACATCTACGTGTGGGCAAAACAAGTAATGCCCACACGCCTTTTTTTCCTCACGGTCCCTTTCACACATGCCTACGTGTGGGCAAAATAAATAATGTCCACATGCCCATACTTCAGGTCTCCTATCTTATGGTCCACACGCCCCGCGTGACAGTTACTACGCGTCCCCGCAGTTGCCATGGTCTGGACCCTCTTCCATGTTCATTTAACTGCAGTTGCCATGTCGCTGAACTACAGTTGCCATGTCGGACAACTACAGTTTCCACATATGGTCTGGTCTACTGCAGTTGCCATGATTTCAAAACGTTAGGAGTTGCCACCTACTAACACTGGGCAGTTGCCATGTAGCACTACAAAAAAGGCATGGCAAAAAACATGTTCAGGTAAAAGAGAGAGTTGCCATGTGCTCACAAGCATGCTAGGGCAGTTGCCATGTAAAAAAAAGAGTTATCATCTGCTTACGTGGACGTTAGGGCAGTTGCCATGTACCATGCAGAACACATGGCAACTCGGGTAGAAGAGAGTTGCCATCTTCTTACAAGCAAAGCTATGGCAGTTGCCATGTACCCTGCAGAAACACATGGCAACTGCCAGCTTTGTGTGTGGGCGAGGAGACGAGCGTGTGGGCGAAGTGATAAACACCCACATACCACCCCCTCTGCGTGCGTGAAAACTGGTGTGTGGGCGAATTGCTAAACGCCCACACACCAGCCCCCCATGTGGTCAAAAAAATGTGTGGGCGACCGGAAAAATGCCCACACACCAGTCCAGTCCTACGTGGCACACAAAAACTAGTAGAGCGCGCCAAGAATTGTGCAGAATTGGTTGGACGAGGATCCATACGTGTGGGCGTTAGAGCATCTCCAGCCGCGCCCCCAACTGCCCCCCCTAGGCAACTTTTTCGGCGCCGGCGCTAAAAAATGCCCCATTCGTGCCTCCAGGACGACGAAAATTGCCGGTTCGGCTCTTTTTTCCGCCCGGCAGCCGCAGGCCGAACCTGGCGCGCTGGGGGGCGCTTGGGGGCTCCGGCGCAAGGGAAAAGCCGTCAGGTGAAAAGTCAAGATTTTTCTTCCCCGACCTGCCTCCCACACCCGCGTTCTCGGCCGCCACTAGCTATATCCCGGCGCCTGCTACGTCTTGAGTTTGCGTTGCTTTTCCTTGAAGAGGAAAGGGTGATTCGACAATAGTAGCGTAAGTATTTCCCTTAGTTTTTGAGAACCAAGGTATCAATCCAGTAGGAGGCTTCTCAACAAGTCCCACAAACCTACACAAACAAACAAAGAACTCGCAACCAACGCAATAAAGGGGTTGTCAATCCCTTCACGGCCACTTGCGAAAGTGAGATCTAACAGAGATAATATGATAAGATAAATATATTTTTGGTATTTTATAATATAGATGCAGAAAATGAAGATGCAAATAAAAGTAAATTGGAAGCAAATATGATAAGAGATAGATCCGGCGGCCATAGGTTTCACTAGAGGCTTCTCTCGAGAGCATAAGTATTACGGTGGGTGAACAAATTACTGTTGAGCAATTGATAGAAAAGCGAATAATTATGAGATTATCTAGGCATGATCATGTATATAGGCATCACGTCCGTAACAAGTAGACCGACTCCTGCCTAAATCTACTACTATTACTCCACACATCGACCGCTATCTAGTATGCATCTAGAGTATTAAGTTCATAAGAACAGAGTAACGCATTAAGCAAGATGACATGATGTAAAGGGATAAACTCAAGCAATATGATATAAACCCCATCTTTTTATCCTCGATGGCAACAATACAATACGTGTCTTGCAACCCTTTCTGTCACTGGGTAAGAACACCACAAAATTGAACCCAAAGCTAAGCACTTCTCCCATGGCAAGAACGATCAATCTAGTAGGCCAAACCAAACCGATAATTCGAAGAGACTTGCAAAGATAACTCAATCATATAAAAGAATTCAGAGAAGATTCAATTATTATCCAAAGAAAAACTTGATCATAAACCCACAATTCATTGGATCTCGACAAACATACCACAAAAAGAGATTACATCGAATAGATCTCCACAAGAGAGGGGGAGAACATTGTATTGAGATCCAAAAAGAGAGAAGAAGTCATCTAGCTAATGACTATGGACCCGAAGGTCTGTGGTAAACTACTCACAACTCATCGGAAGGGCTATGGTGTTGATGTAGAATCCTGCCATGGTGAAATCTCCCTCCGGCAGAACGCCGGCGACGACTCCAAGATGGGATCTCGCTGATACAGTAGGTTACGGTGGCAGAAATATTTCTTCGGGTGCTCCCTGGATGTTTTTGGGGTATGTAGGCTTATATAGGAGGAAGAAGTACGTCAATGGCCGTCCGAGGAGCCCACGAGACAGGGGGACGCACCCTATAGGGGGGGGCTACCCTCTCGTGGTCGCTTCGGCTGCTTCTTGACTTGCACTCCAAGTCCTCTGGATCACGTTCGTTCCAAAAATCACGCTTCCGAATGTTTCATTCCGTTTGGACTCCGTTTGATATTCCTTTCCTTCGAAATACTAAAATAGACAAAAAAAACAGCAATACGGGCTGGGCCTCCGGTTAGTAGGTTAGTCCCAAAAATGATAATAATGTATAAAGTAAAGCCCATAAACATACAAAATAGGTAATATAATAGCATGGAACAATAAAAAATTATAGATACGTTGGAGACGTATCAAGCATCCCCAAGCTTAATTCTTGCTCATCCTCGAGTAGGTAAATGATAAAAACAGAATTTTTGTTGTGGAATGCTACCTAGCATAATTCTCAATGTAATTTTCTTTATTGTAGCATGAATGTTTCAGATCCAAATGATTCAAAATAAAAGCTTATAAAACATAAAAATAATAATGCTTCAAAGCATACTAACAAATAATCATGTCCTATCAAAATAACATAGCCAAAGAAAGCTTATCCCTACAAAATCATATAGTTAGGCCATGCTTCATTTTCATTACACAAAATACTCCCATCATGCACAACCCCGATGACGAGCCAAGCAATTGGTTCATACTTTTTAACGCGCTTCAGCTTTTCAACTCTTACGCAATACATGAGCGCAAGCCATGGACATAGCACTATGGTGGTCTACTGTGGTGGTTGTGAGGACAAAAAGTGGGAGAAGATAGTCTCACATCAACTAGGTGTATCAACGGGCTATGGAGATGCCCATCAATAGATATCAATGTGAGTGAATAGGGATTACCATGCAACGGATGCACTAGAGCTATAAATATATGAAAGCTCAACAAAAGAAACTAAGTGGGTGTGCATCCAACTTGCTTGCTCACGAAGACCTAGGGCATTTTGAGGAAGCCTATCATTGGAATATACAAGCCAAGTTCTATAATGAAAAATTCCCACTAGTATATGAAAGTGACAACATATGAGACTCTCTATCATGAAGATCATGGTGCTATTTTTGAAGCACAAGTGTGGAAAAAGAGATAATAGCAATTGTCCTTTCTCTCTTTTTCTCTCATTTTTTTCTTTTTCTTTTTCTTCTTTTCTCTTTTTTTCTTTTTCTCTATTTTTTCTCTTTTTTTGTTTTTGGTGGGCTTCTTTGGCCTCTTTTATTTTTATAAAGTCCAAAGTCCAATCCCGACTTGTGGTGGATAGTCTTCATCATCCTTTCCTCACTGGGACAATGCTCTAATAATGAAGATCATCACTTTTTTTATGGATTTACAACTCAAGAATTACAACTCAAAGATAGAACAAAATATGACTCTATATGAATGCCTCCGGCAGTGTACCGGGATATGCAATGAACCAAGAGTGACATGTATGAAAATTATGAAGGTGGCCTTGCCACAAATACGATGTCAACTACATGATCATGCAAAGAGCAACATGACAATGATGAAACGTGTCATAATAAATGGAACGGTGGAAAGTTGCATGGCAATATATCTCGGAATGGCTATGGAAATGACATATAGGTAGGTATGGTGGCTGTTTTGAGGAAGGTAGATAATGGGTTCATGATACCGGCGAAAATTGCGCAGTATAATAGAAGCTAGCAAAATGGAAGGATGAGTGTGCGTATATCCATGGACTCACATTAGTCATAAAGAACTCATATACTTATTGCAAAAGTCTACTTCGCCCTCGAAGCAAAGTACTACTACGCATGCCCCAAGAGGGATAGATTGGTAGGAAAATTCCATCGCTCATCCCCGACTGCCACTCATAGGGAAGACACTCAAAAGAGCACCTCATGCAACAAATTTGTCACGCAACTTTTACCATACGTGCATGCTACTGGACTTGCCAACTTCAACAAAAGTATTTCTTAATTTCATATTTATCCACTAGCATAACCCTAACATTACTACCTTTATATCTCAAAACAATTATCAAGCATCAAATTGATCCTAGCATCCAATTCATTTTCTATGATAGTTTTTATTATACCCAACTTGGATGCTCATCGTTCTAGGACCAAATTAATAACCAAAGAAAATATCATGATGTTCTAAGAGACTCTCAAAGTAATATAAGTGAAGCATGAGAGACTAGCAATCTCTTTAAAATTAATCCACCGCCATGCCCTAAAAGATATAAGTGAAGCACTAGAGCAAAAACTATCAAGCTCAAAAGATATAAGTGAAGCACATAGAGTATTCTATCAAATCCTAATCAAATAGGCTTCTCCCAAAAAGGTGTGTTACAATAAGGATGATTGTGGTAAACCAAAAAGCAAAGACTAATATAATACATGACGCTCCAAGCAAAACACATATCCTGTGGTGAATAAAAATATAGCTCCAAGTAAAGTTACCAATGAACGAAGACGAAAGAGGGGATGCCTGCCCGGGGCATCCCCAAGCTTAGGCTTTTGACTATCCTTGAATATCTCGGGGTGCCATGGGCATCCCCAAGCTTAGGCTCTTTGGCATCCTTTATTCCATAGTCCATAAAAGCTTTACCCAAAACTTGAAAACTTCACAACACAAAACTCAATAAGAAATCTTATAAGCACCGTTAGTGAAAGAAAACAAAACCACCACATAAGGTACTGTAATGAACTCATTTTTTATTTATTTTGGTGTTAAACCTACTGTATTCCAAGTTCTCTATGGTTCATACCCTTACATACTAGCCATAGATGCATCAAAATAAGCAAACAACACACGAAAGGCAGAATCTGTCAAAAACAGAACAGTCTGTAGCAATCTGTAACTAACGCAAACTTCTGGAACCTCACAAATCCTACCAAAATAGGACGTCCTAAACAATTTGTTTATTGATCAGCAACAAAAAGAATCAATGCAAAAGCACGTTCCTGTGATTTATTGAATTGTTTTTTCGTGAGCGCAAAGTTTCTATTTTTCAGCAGAATCAAATCAACTCATATCATAGGTTATCCTATAGGTTCTACTTGGCACAAACACTAATTAAAAGAAGAAAACACATCCAAACAGAAAGTAGAAACAAAATTTATTACTAAACAGGAACAAAAACAAAGAACACAATGAAAATTGGGTTGCCTCCCAATTAGCGCCATCGTTTAACGCCCCTAGCTAGGCATAAAAGCGAAGATAGATCTAAGTAGTGCCATCTTTGGCACTTGGTTCATCAATAGAGCACTTATAATGTTTAGGGGTTTCTCCCTTTTTGGAAAAGATAAAACCTTTAGACAAAAATTGAAGAAATTCGTTTTTAGATGAAGTTTCTTTAATGATAGAGAGACAATTGGGATGCTCACTTATGGATTTGAGATCCGTGTCTCCCTTATTAGAAGTTTCACCCTTATTTTTAGGAACATAAATAAACTTGGCAGTTTTGGTAGGGGGTTTTGGAGTGTTTTTCATAGAAGAAAACGCCGAACCTAAGTTAGTAATGATATCCTCAAGTTTACCAATTCTTGCAGAATCTAGATCTAATTTTTCATTAACTATAGGTTCTTTCTCTTTAAGATTTTTCAAAGTGACTCCAACCCTAGATCCGTATTGGGTGATTTGATTGTGAATCTTTTTGTCCAAATTTTCAATTAACTCAACAGTGGCAATTTTATTTTCAATAATCTCAAGCCGTTGCATAACATGTTCCAAAGTTAAAATAGTTCCATTAACTAAGAGAGGTGGTGAACCAAACAAATCTAACATAGCATTATAGGCTTCAAACGTGTGGCTATTCAAGAAATCCCCTCCGGCAACTGTATCAAGAACACATCTATTCCAAGGAGTAATGCCTACATAAAAATTGTGAAGAAGAACGGAAGTAGAAAGCTTCCTATTGGATTTATTTTGAGCATTGCAAATTCTATGCCAAGCATCTTTTAAATTTTCTCCCTCCCTTTGCTTAAAATTGAGAATTTCATGTTCAGGAGTAATAACAAGGATAGGAGGACTAGCCATAACGACAAGGTAAACGAACTAACACACGAGCAAACAGAAAACGACAAGCGAAAGAGAGGAGATTGGGAAAGAGAGGGCGAATAAAATGGCAAGGGTGAAGTGGGGAGAGGAAAACGAGAGGCAAATGAAAAATAATGTAAATGCGAGGGAGATGAGTTTGTGATGGGTACTTGGTATGTCTTGACTTGAGCAAAGACCTCCCCGATAATGGCGCCAGAAATCCTTCTTGCTACGTCTTGAGCTTGTGTTGGTTTTTCTTGAAGAGGAAAGGGTGATGCAGCAATAGTAGCGTAAGTATTTCCCTCAGTGTTTGAGAACCAAGGTATCAATCCAGTAGGAGGCTCCTCAACAAGTCCCACAAACCTACACAAACAAACAAAGAACTCGCAACCAACGCAATAAAGGGGTTGTCAATCCCTTCACGGCCACTTGCGAAAGTGAGATCTGATAGAGATAATATGATAAGATCAATATATTTTTGGTATTTTATAATATAGATGCAGAAAATAAAGATGCAAATAAAAGTAAATTGGAAGCAAATATGATAAGAGATAGACCCAGGGGCCATAGGTTTCACTAGAGGCATCTCTCGAGAGCATAAGTATTACGGTGGGTGAACAAACTACTGTCGAGCAATTGATAGAAAAGCGAATAATTATGTGATTATCTAGGCATGATCATGTATATAGGCATCACGTCCGCAAGAAGTAGACCGACTCCTACCTGCATCTACTACTATTACTCCACACATCGACCGCTATGCAGCATGCATCTAGAGTATTAAGTTCATAAGAACAGAGTAACGCATTCAGCAAGATGACATGATGTAGAGGGATAAACTCAAGCAATATGATATAAACCCCATCTTTTTATCCTTGATGGCAACAATACAATATGTGTCTTCCAACCCTTTCTGTCACTGGGTAAGAACACCGCAAGATTGAACCCAAAGCTAAGCACTTCTCCCATGGCAAGAAAGATCAATCTAGTAGGCCAAACCAAACCAATAATTCGAAGAGACTTGCAAAGATAACTCAATCATATAAAAGAATTCAGAGAAGATTCAATTATTATCCAAAGATAAACTTGATCATAAACCCACAATTCATCGGATCTCGACAAACACACCGCAAAAAGAGATTACATCGAATAAATCTCCACAAGAGAGGGGGGGAACATTGTATTGAGATCCAAAAAGAGAGAAGAAGCCATCTAGCTAATAACTATGGACCCGAAGGTCTGTGGTAAACTACTCACAACTCATCGGAAGGGCTATGGTGTTGATGTAGAAGCCCTCCGTGGTAGAGTCCTCCTCCGGCAGAACGCCGGCGACGGCTCCAAGATGGAATCTCGTGGATACAGAAGGTTATTGTGGTGGAAATATTTCTTCGAGTGCTCCCTGGATGTTTTTGGGGTATGTAGGCTTATATAGGAGGAAGAAGTACGCCGGTGGCCGCCCGAGGGGCCCACGAGACAGGGGGTACCCTATAGGGGGGGAGGGGGCTACCATCTCGTGGCCGCCTTGTCTGCTTCTTGACTTGCACTCCAAGTCCTCTGGATCACGTTCGTTCCAAAAATCACGCTTCCGAAGATTTCATTCCGTTTGGACTCCGTTTGATATTTCTTTCCTTCGAAATACTTAAATAGACAAAAAACAGCAATATGGGATGGGCCTCCGGTTAGTAGGTTAGTCCAAAAAATGATAATAATGTATAAAATAAAGCCCATAAACATCCAAAACAGGTAATATAATAGCATGGAACAATCAAAAATTATGGATACGTTGGAGACGTATCAGCGCCGCCCGCCGCCCTTCACCGCTAGATAGCCGGTAGATAGCCATTCCCTGCCGGAAAAATAACAGAGGTTCACTGCGGCAACCCCTCCAATAACAGCTGGGCATTTCTGGCCGCCGTTTCCGGCCGCGGAGGGGCAGTTTAGCGGCGGGTACACGCCCACCGGGCGCAAGGTGTTCGGCGATTTGCCTGCCTCGGCGATGGACTCGGATGACGAGGAAGTGCTCGCCGTAGTGTTGGAGGAGGAACCCGAGGCCGACGTCCAGGAAGAAGAGCATCTCATGGTGCTCGCTGCCCTCACCCAGCTGCTGGTGAGCAATGAAAAGCCGCGGCGAGGTGGTTCGGCGCCGGGGCGGGTGAAAGCAAAGAACCGACATCGTCTCGAAGGCTACTGCATGTTGTACTCCGACTACTTCGCCGATGCTCCACTTCACGGCGACAGAACATTTCGGCGCCGTTATCGGATGAGCAGAAAGCTTTTCCTCAGAATTGTGAATTCCATCCGGGAGTTCGACAACTACTTCAAATGCAAGATGGATTGCACCGGCAAACTTGGATTCACTTCGATCCATAAATGCACGACAGCGATGAGGATGCTTGCATACATAGCTCCCGGTGACTCACAGGACGACTATGGGCGCATGGCCGAGTCCACCAGCATAGAGTGTTTCTACAAGTTCTGTCGGGCAGTGGTGACAGTGTTTGGACCGCAATACTTGAGAACACCCAATGTGGAAGACACTGCTCGGATCCTAGCACAGAATGCAGCAAGAGGATTTCCTGGGATGCTTGGAAGCATCAACTGTATGCATTGGAAATGGAAGAACTATCAATTTGCTTGGCAGGGGATGTACAAAGGCGCCAAAGGCGGTTGCAGTGTGGTACTTGAGGCGGTGGCCACACATGACCTCTAGATTTGGCACTCCTTCTTTGGTATGCCAGGAACTCACAATGATATCAACATGCTGCAGTGCTCTCCTGTCTTTGCCAAGCTTGTTGAAGGTCATTCTCCTCCGGTGAACTTCGAGATCAATGGGCGGCACTACAACAAGGGGTACTATGTAGCTGATGTCATCTATCCGAGATGGTCGACATTTGTGAACACCATCAAAAACCCTGTGCCTGGAGGCAAAAACGCCTGGTTTGCAAAGATTCAGGAGGCTTGCAAGAAGGATGTCGAGCGGACATTTGGTGTGCTCCAATCTCGATTTGCTGTTGTCCGATACCCCGCGCAGACCTGGTCGAAAGATCAAATGTGGGAGATCATGACCTGCTGTGTCGTCTTGCACAACATGATCATTGAGAGCGAGCAGGAAGAGCCAGTGTTTGACACTGAACCATACCACAGGCAGGGTCATCTTGCCCAAGTTGATCACTAGCTACCGGCAACCTGGACTGCCTATCTCAGTATGCGTCAAGAGATCCGAGACCCACAGGTGCATCATCAACTGCAGCAACATCTGATAGAGCACCTATGGAGGCTCAAGGGCGACGCCGGGCGCGACATGTGATGAAATATGAGTTTTTATTTGTTGAACTATTTAGTTCGTATTGAACTATTTGTTGTTTGTACTATTTTGTTGGAGTATTTGATTTTTCGTGATGAAATATGTGTTAAAAAAATATTTACATTGATAATTAAACGCCGAGCCATGGCGAACCACGCCGAATATGGGCCTATTCTCGTCCATATGGGCCCTTTTCGCCAAAATGGGGCTTCAAAATTGAGCCTACATCGGCGCTTAGGGGCGAGCTGGGGGCGACGACTGGGCGCAAAACCACCCCCAGCGCCGAAGGAATCGCCGACTCGCCGCCAGGGAGCGATTTTTATGCGCCTGGGGGGCCAACGGCTGGAGATACTCTTAGTCTTTCCGATTTGTAAAAGTAAGTACAACATAGGGAGAAATCCTCCTGTTTTACGCCAAAATTTATTTCAGGAACGTGGTGACATGTAGATTTTTTTCCTAACAAAGAGTCGTGAAGAAATACAAGTCCACCTCTGACTTTTTGACCGTGGCGGAGTACATATAGCGAACTAGTCAAGTTGAAAACCAGGTGTCGGTGTCAAAACCGGTGGATCTCGGGTAGGGGGTCCCGAACTGTGCGTCTAGGCGGATGGTAACAGGAGACAAGGGACACGATGTTTTACCCAGGTTCGGGCCCTCTTGATGGAGGTAAAACCCTACGTCCTGCTCGATTAATATTGATGATGTGTGTTACAAGAGTAGATCTACCACGAGATCGAGGAGGCTAAACCCTAGAAGCTAGCCTATGGTATGATTGTTGTTCGTCCTATGGACTAAAGCCATCCGGTTTATATAGACATTGGAGAGGGCTAGGGTTACACAGAGTCGGTTACAATGGTAGGAATCTACATATCCGTATCGCCAAGCTTGCCTTCCATGCCAAGGAAAGTCCCATCCGGACACGGGACGAAGTCTTCAATCTTGTATCTTCATAGTCTTGGAGTCCGGCCGATGATGATAGTTCGGCTATCCGGACACCCCCTAGTCCGGAACGCCCTCAGTAGCCCCTGAACCAGGCTTCAATGACGACGAGTCCGGCGCGCATGTTGTTTTCGGCATTGGAAGGCGGGTTCTTCCTCCGAATAATTTATAGAAGATTGTGAACACCAGGATAGTGTCCGGCTCTGCAAAAATAAATTCCACGTACCACCGTAGAGAGAATAATATTACACAAGTTCAATCTGCTGACGTATTTTGTGGCATGACGTCACACCACTACGAAGCCTTTACTCGAATTGTTTTGTATCACCTCCGTGCATTTAGCGAGGCGGTTTCCTTGGCACGTCTTGTCGAAGCAGAGATCGTGTTCCCCTTATTCCGGGATTCCCATCAATACGGACGTGGGTAACCCAACCGTGCCCGTTACCACGCCCCCTCCATCGAAGGCGGGTTCCAAACGGTCACGGGGACGACTCTTGGTATTCTCCCTCTTTATAATGAGACCAAGGCCCATTCTTTTCCTTCAATCCTCTATCGAATCTGCCCCTCGCCCCGAGTTCCAATACCCAAGGCTCCATATCCGGGTACCTTCGATCTTCGACAATGTCCGTCCCCGACCTACGAGGCCGGTGGATGCCCTCCTCCATCACGGAAGAGGACGTGCTAAAGCTAAGAGATGCCAGGTACTTAACCTACGAGATTTCGCATAGGCTGCCTGCCCGAGGGCAAGTTATTCCTACTCCCGAGCCCGGCGAGAGCGTTGTGTTCGTGTCTCACCTCCGTAGGGGCTTAGGCTTCCCGATGGACCCCTTCGTGAGGGGGCTCATGTTTTACTATGGGCTGGAATTCCATGAATTGGCTCCGGAGTCCATCCTCCACATCTCATCGTTCATTGCCGTTTGTGAGGCTTTCCTCCGCACTACCCCTCACTTCGGCTTATGGCTCAAAACCTTCAATGTGGAGCCGAAGATGATCGAGGGGCGTCAGGCAGAGTGCGGAGGGGCGACTATAAGCAAGAGGGCCGATGCTCCATGGCCCGAGGGCTCTTTTCAAGAGGAGCTCGGCGTGTGGCAACAGGAGTGGTTCTATATCACCGCTCCCAGGGGCAGCAGGCAGAGGCCGCCGCCCGTCTTCCGCTTAGGCCCTCCACAACAGTTGACGTCATGGGTCAACAAGGGGCGTGACTGGGGGCCGCCCAAAGACGTACCCCTTTTGCAGTACCGGATTCGAGGCCTCCAAGAAAGGGAGATCAATCTGGTTGCAGTAGTGCAGGTTATGCTGATCCGGTGCCTACTGCCCTGCAAACGTCGCCCCCTCCGCCTGTGGGAATTTAATCCGGAGGGGCCACAAGCTCTTCAACACTTCATGGGTTTGACACCCATGGAGATGTACAAACTATTCTTCGGATCGCAAGAGATGCGTCCGGAATTAACCAAGGATGCTGGCCTAAGCTGCAATCGCCCGGATACTCAAGTAAGTAGCCCTATGTCCGGACACATCATCCATTCATTTACTGTGGGTTTGCCTTTTAACCAGCTATCCCTTGGACAGGAGTGGCTAGCGCAAGCAAAACTGATACGGTGTCCGGCCCCCCTCCCTGAGACCAGCAGGATCCCGTGTTAATCAAAATGTTAGAGGTTGCACCTTCGGAGGAGGGCGAAGGAGGACACAAGGGATCTACCACCCCAACCATGGAGGCTTTCAGTAAAGGAGGAATTGAGAGTCCCTCCTTCCAAAGAGAGAAGAGGACCGCTTCCGAAGACCCGGAGGCCAAGGCCTCAAAGCGGGGAAAGAAATCTGTACCGGAAGGTCCCGTGCCGGGAAGAGCCCCAGCCGACCTGTCTCCTCGGAGGAATCAGCCCTCCAGCGAGCCGTAAGTAAAAAAGGGGGAATTTTGTAATAGTGAACATCCCTGTTTAATTTCTAAGGGTAACCGAAGTTTTCGCCTTGTAGTTCGGATCTCAGCCCATCTCAGCATAGCTCATCTTCGGGAGACCTTCGTCCGGATATGATGGAGAGTGAAACGCCTCCATCTGCCGCCCCATCGTGCGGGGCGGACGACCCTGAGGTGTCGTCGCAAAGGGTCTCCCCGAGTCCGGCGGGGCCAGAGAGTTCGGCACCCATTGGAGTACGGTCGGTGGAGCTGCAGGATTTTCTTAAGAGGCATCCATCTCAGCAGATCACCGCACATTAATGAGTATGGTGATTGAGAGGATCTCGTCCGCCGAAAGCGGGTTGTGTGAGGCCGTCGGAAGTTTGCTGACGGGATTTGAGGTACGCAAAAAATGATATACCTTTTGACAGTTTTTGCACATAAAGTGCGGCCTGTATAGATAGTAGCCCCTGAGACTTGGTATGCTGTCGAAAGCGGCAGCGTGCCGAGGATCATAATCTCAGTTATATAATGTCGCCTTTCCTATGCAGGTGGCGAAACGTTCGGTGGCCAGCCGGACTGATGGAGTTGCCGAGCTTAAGAGGCAACTCGACGTTGCGGATGCGGACATCTCGCTGGTCAATAAATGACTCGATGAGTCACAAGGTGCGTGGTTGCTCTATGGTCGCCTAGTAAGGGAGCTGACACCCATTCCTTACAATTTGTATGCCTGATGCAGATAGTGCTGCTGCTATGGAAGGCCTTCGAGCAGAACTTGCTCGGGCCAAGGAGCAAGCCAGAAAAAGCGAGGCGGCTGCCTCGAAGGCAGGGGAAGAGCTAGAAGCCGAGAAGGCTGCTCACTGCCGAAGCAGGGAGGAGATGGCCCGAATGGCCATGAAATTCAAAGTTGCTACCGACCGCCTGGAGGTTCTTGAAGGAGAACACCGAGCGGAGCAAGAGGACTTGAAGAAGGCCGACGCCGAAGCCAAGGTTGCCCGTAGTGCGATGCGGGCTATGAAGGAGGAACTTCGTCAGGTCGGAGACATTGTGGCTGGAAAGCCCTTTATGCTGCGTAGGAAGTTCACGGATCCGAAGTATGCTCAGCTGAGCCGATTGTACGGTGCGGAGGATCCTTATATGGACTTGGCGGCGAGTGCGGCGGACGCAGTCGTGCACTTTTGAAGCCAGGAGGATCATGAAGTGGAAGAGCTTTTCTAGTCTCAATTCCATAGTCGGAGCGTCCACTTCCGTTGAGTGATCGGCTGGTTGAGTGGGCTGAGCTGAATAGATTGTCCGGACTTGCCATGACGGATGTGGTCGCTCATCTGTGGCCGAAAAGGCCCAAGCCGAAGATTTATTTTGGCTTGTTGCAGCAATTCCTTGGGGCGGTGCCGCGTATTGGGGCGATGAAGCGGTCGGCATGCATAGAAGGTGCACGGATGGCTCTCACCCGTGGTAAGACATACTGGGCGGAGATGGATGCCATCACTGTTGCATCCCGGGGTTCGGACAAAAGCCGATTCCCCATCGAGCACTATTTTGAGAAAGTCCTGCAGGGCGCTCGTATAATAGAGGCACAATGCTTGAAAGATGTTATGTTTGAATGACATGGATGATTTCTGAGATCATGTTTATAATGCAATAACTTTTTATACTTGTGTGCTCAAGTATTGAACTATCTCCTGTGCGGCCGTATATGTATGAATAACCTGAAAGTTGCAGTCTTTGGCTTCAGCCCCCACGCACATGGTGCGGGGGTATTTGCAAAATAAAAAAGCGCTTTTTCACACTTAATCCAATGTCTTGGTCCTTTTAGGGAGGTGATAGCGTAGCAAACTTGGCAACCTGACTATAATGCTTTATCACTTTCACTTAGCCATATGAGCTTGAATGTGGGGCTACTATATAGCCCCTAGCGGCACCGCTCCTCTCCGAACATCGAGGCGCGTATGTGCCTGACCGGGAAGCGGTCCTTCGTCAAAGCGGAGGAATTCTAAACATTCCAATGGTCGATCGAGTGGTTGACCAGTCTCTCGCTATATCATGACAGTCAGTTTTTGGCTTTCTCTACTGAGGTGCTCGCCCGGCCGAACCGGGGCACAATCGCAGTAGTTCTCCTGGTGCCGCGTTAGCTGATGATACGGAACATAAGGCAGCAAAACACAGGAGCCGGGCAAAACCAACATTTGACCAAAGACATGATTCGGAGATGATGCATATAAGGCCTAACTTGAGACGCCGAACACTCCCTGAGGTGTTCGGTCTTTATGATATCGGGCAGAACAATGCCCTAAGCCCCTAGTGTCCAGGTACGGTCGGGAACTTCTGGCGCGGCCGATGCCAAAACGCCAGCCTCCTCCTCGGCTATGGTGGGAAACCGGGGGATGTGTATCAACAAGAGACAGTAAGAAAGGTTTACGCAGGGTCTTAATCTGAAAATAATCCTTGCAACGGGTCCCTGCTGCACGTCTGCGCCTATGTCTCCGTTGTGCTGTATCCTAGACGGGTGTAGCACGTGCTTCATCTGTAAAAGAGAAGGACTTAGTTTCTAAGAAATATCGTGCAAAAAATTGTATGAAATAAAGTATAATTTGGAAGATGAAGAAAGTTGAGCTTTATTGGCTCTCATCATTTATACTCGCAGCCCCTTGTAAAGGGGATATGCGGCTGGGAAGCCCCTTGTTTAGTTAAGCCGGACTCGCCTAACCGTGTCCGGGGTCTGAATGACCTGTGTTTAGGGGCCTTGACCTGCAAGGTCGGAGTGGCTTTCAAGGCAGCCCCACGCTCTCTGTGGTCGAGGGACACTCGTAGTTACTCTTTAATGAGATTATTCCGCGTGGACCGGGCATTGTAAGTATAAGAGACGTGTAGTGTGGTATGGCGCTAAAGCGGGCGAAAGCTTTGTGCCCCAGCAGTGCTTGATGGCCACTGTGAAATGGGGTGCTGCGAAGAATGGGCCTTTCGCGACGGACGTTGTTGGATGAACCGAACGCGACCTCTAGTGGTACAGAGCCCGTATGATTGGCTTAAAGGCCTGGCATCACTCCTTTAAAGGAAGTGTTGTTATGTCGAAGGTCTATCCCCATTCTGCAGACGGTCTCCTGGTATGGCAGGTGCCGCACTCTGTTTTCGTGTTATCACATGAAGTGAGTTCACTGTTTTGACTTCTAGTGGGAAAGTCTTCTGTTGTCCGGAGTGCTGCTTTTGGGGTTCATCACTTCCGCTTGGTGTGTCGAGCCCCTTGTGTTCGGCATTAAGTCGGCCGGACTGCTTGAAGACCCAACAATCTCTGTGGGTATGGTTTGCAGGCTTTCCGGAGGTACCGTGTATTTGACATAGCCTGTCTAGAATCTTATTTAGGTTGGATAGCTCGTCGCTGTTGTCCTTGAGGGGCAGTGTTTTGTTATTCGGCCGAGAGCTTTTGAATCCGGTGTTGACCGCCGTACTATTTGAGCCATTTTCCTTGTTCCGGCGCTGATCTTTTCTGCGTCGTGATTTCCCATTTTCATCCCTGACTTCGGATGTACTCGGGTCACTGGTGCTGCATATAGCCAGCCATCTGTCCTCCCCTGCACAAAAGCGGGTCATGAGGCTTGTTAGTGCGGCCATTGTTCTTGTTTTTTCTTGGCCGAGGTGTCTGGCGAGCCATTCATCTCGGACGTTGTGTTTAAAGGCTGCTAAGGCTTCAGCGTCCGGACAGTCGACTATCTGGTTCTTTTTAGTGAGGAACCTGCTCCAGAATTTGCGTGCTGACTCTCCGGGCTGTTGAGTTATGTGACTTAAATCGTCTGCGTCCGGAGGCCGGACATAAGTCCCCTGAAAATTTGCTCGAAATGCATCCTCAAGCTCTTCCCAACTTCCGATGGTATTTTCTGGGAGGCTTTTAAGCCAATGCCGAGATGGCCCTTTGAGCTTGAGGGGTAGGTATTTTATGGCATGGAGATCGTCTCCTCTGGCCATATGTATGTGTGGGATATAGTCCTCAATCCAGACTCCGGGGTCTGTTGTTCCGTCATATGCCTCTATGTTTACGGGTTTGAATCCCGCTGGAAATCCATGATCCAGTACCTCGTCGGTGAAACATAGTGGGTGTGCGGCGCCCCTATATTTGGGTGTGTCGTTGTCTTCAAATGTTCGGCGGGTTATGTTGCTTCCTGGAGTCTTCTTTTTCTGTCCATAAATAGATCTGACTAGGTAGTCTTTTTTCCGAGGATCTTTATGCTGACCGTGTGCCGGTTTATGTGCGACGCCCCTTGTTGCTCTTGGCCTGTCATCTGGTCGTCTATACGGCCAGGCGGCTTCTTTCTTTTTTGACTGCGGGGGCTCTAAGGCCTCCTCGTCGAATTCGGGCTACAGCTTGCGCTTTGGGTAGCTCTTTCTCTGGTGACTAGCGCCATGTTTATCTGCCCTGTTGAGTACTTTGCTCCATCTCATTCTGAGTGCGTCCTCCGCTGTTTTGAGCTTCCGCTTTTGCTTCTTCAAACTTCTTGCCGTGGCGACGAGCCTTTTATGAAGATTCGTATGCTCTGGTGATGTGAGATCGTCTTCGCCGGGGATGGGTTGCTTGTCCAGTTCATGTCCGGCTGGCTGCTTGATGGCGTGTGCGTCGTCCACTGCTTCGCCCTGCTCTAGGGCCTTGTCCGTATGGGTGCCGTTTTTATCGAGGCCGGTCTTCGGGCGGCGCTTGCGTCGCCGTTTTGGTTGTTTGTTGGGGGAGTTGTCCTTCGCCACGTCCCGTTTTTCCTCATTGTCGCTTCCTTTTGGTGTATCCACCATGTATACGTCGTGAGTTGCGGTGGCTTTCCAGTGCCCGGTGGGCGCTGGTTCTTGGTCGTCTCCGGCATCGTCGTCCATACCGTTGATGTCTTCGGAGTCGTAGTCTAGCATGTCGGTTAGATCGTCGACAGAGGCTACCACGTGGGTGGTGGGTGGGCTTTGAATTTCTTCGTCGTCCGCATCCCAACCATCCTGACCGCAGTCCGGCCAGGGCTCTCCTGATAACGAGAGACACTTTAGCGAACTCAAGATGTCGCCGAAAGGTGAGTGTTGAAAGATGTCCGCTGCTGTGAACTCCATGATCGGCGCCCAATCAGATTCGATCGGAGGGGACTCGGGAGGTTCTGAGTCCGGCAAGGAGTCCGGCACCTCGGAGTCACGAGCTTCATGAGGGACAAGTTCATTGTTCGGCTCTATCGCCGTAGAGTTTGCAGCCCCCGAGGCGATGTCTAGCCATCCGTCCTCGATCTGCGCAGCTGGCTCCGGATTGAAGATCGGAGCGGGCTCGAGTGCGGCCTCCAGGGTACTGTCCGGCAGCAGAGCTAAATCATGCCTGTTGTGGCAGTGCGGCTCGCTCGGCTGTGGCTCGAATCCATCGAGGATCAAGTCCCCATGGATGTCAGCCGTGAAGTTCAAACTTCCAAATCTGACCTGACGGCCAGGGGCGTAGCTTTCGATCTGCTCTAGATGGCCAAGTGAATTGGCCCGCAGTGCAAAGCCGCCGAATACGAAGATCTGTCCGGGAAGAAAAGTCTCACCCTGGACTACGTCTTTGATAATGATCGAAGAAGCCATCGAGCCTATCGGTGACGACACAGAGGAACTCTCAATGAAAGCACCAATGTCGGTATCAAAACCGGCGGATCTCGGGTAGGGGGTCCCAAACTGTGTGTCTAGGCGGATGGTAACAGGAGGCAAGGGACACGATGTTTTACCCAGGTTCGGACCCTCTTGATGGAGGTAAAACCCTACATCCTGCTCGATTAATATTGATGATGTGTGTTACAAGAGTAGATCTACCACGAAATCAAGGAGGCTAAACCCTAGAAGCTAGCCTATGGTATGATTGTTGTTCGTCCTATGGACTAAAGCCATCCGGTTTATATAGACACCGAAGAGGGCTAGGGTTACACAGAGTCAGTTACAATGGTAGGAAATCTACATATCCGTATCGCCAAGCTTGCCTTCCACGCCAAGGAAAGTCCCATCCGGACACGGGACGAAGTCTTCAATCTTGTATCTTCATAGTCTTGGAGTCCGGCCGATGATGATAGTTCGGCTATCCGGACACCCCCTAGTCCGGAACTCCCTCACCAGGCGTGACTCATCATACGTGTTAATTTTGCAGGCGATCGTTCGTCGAAACAGGAGAGCCAAACATATGGCGGCGGGGTTGCGTCGGTTGCTGCCGATGGTCAGCCGGCGACTCGCTACCCATCAGCCCCTCTCCTCCTCCACCGGCGCCAGTGCCGCCGGTGCCACCAAGGCTGCCCAGGTTCGCACCCATCCATGTCTACTTTGTTTCATTTTTATAATTTTTTCAATTCAACATTACTTCTATTTTAATTTTTTTAAGAGTACAATTTTATTATTTTTTGTACTATTATTTATTTTCCACCTTTGTTTCGTTTTTTTTTCTTTCCTAATTTTTGTAAATTTTTTTAATTCAAAATTTAACTCATTTCTATTTTTTAAATTTATTTTCATTCTATTTTGCTAATATTATTTAGCTGTCCTGTTTTTTTTCTTTCCTAATTTTCAAACTTTTTTTGCACTTGTAGTTTAAATTTTTCTGTTTCTATATTTTGAACAACAATTGTATACAGTATAACATTTTTAAATAATAGTATTAATTCAAACACTCAATTTGCAAACAATATTTTAAAACCATGCAAACACACTCGATATTTCATCATAGTTTTCATAAATATTTTACAGAATACTAGAAATTTAACGTAACTAAACTAAACAACATTAGGAAAATAATTAAACATTACTAAACGTTATTTCGAAAGTAACCTAAACTAAACTACTCGTCCTCGACACCGCCAAAGTCCATCTCGTCGTAGAGCCCGTCGCCGTCGTCGCTGTCGTTGCTGCTGCTGTCGTCGTCCAGGTCAACCACCGACGCGGCTGGCGCCGCCGGCGCAACCATCGAGTCGGCCACAGTGGCGTGGTAGCCAGGGAAGTCCGGCGGGTCCTTTGGGTGGACGGCGACTGGGGCGAACTGCATGTACTCCTGCACGAGGGGCGGCGACATCGGTGCGTTCTATGACTCCCGGATCGCCGGCAGGTAGCCCGGCATGTCCTCCGGGTCGCCGGCCTCCGCCGCCATCCGCCTGTACTCGGACAGCAACGCCGGCTCTGGTGGAGGGGCGCGGCTGGACCCAGCCGTCCCGCGCGCGCGTGCGACGTTCGCTGCTGCCAAGGCGGGCAGCGCCGCGGTCACCGGCGAGGGGCCCGCGCGCCGACGGTTTCGAGGGTCGACCGTGCCTCGCTGCGGCGGAACATCGCGTAGCCATGCCCCGGCGGCCGCCTGCGCGCGCTACAGCGCGACCACCTCCTCGAAGGTGCGCCCATCCCAGAGCTGATGCCGCCACGCGCGGTTGTGCTTCGTGGGCGGACGCGGGCCGGCGTACGGGTGGAGGCGGCGCAGGTGGTCGTCGGCGAGGCGATCCGCCCAGCCGGGGTTGTTGGGGGCGCACTGGGGGTCGGCGAGTTCCTCCGGCGACATGCGATCCCGGTACAGGCCGACGGTGCGGGCGAAGAGGTGGGTGCCGACCTCGGGCACCGGCGCCACTGGCACGCCGTTGACGCTCAGGCGCCACCTCGCCGGTAGGCACACGTCGGGCGCGGTGGGGATGATGAAGTGGGCGAGCTCCTCCGCCTCCTCGAGCGTCAAGTTGGGGCGTGCCATCGCCGACGAGAGGGAGAGGTAGGGCGCACGAGGGAGAGGAAGGGAGCAAGAGGGGCGACGCCGGAGGCAGGGGAGAAGGAGAGGGGAGGCGAGGGGCGGTGCGCGAGCGACGGCGGGGCGAGGCGCTCTTTTATAGGCGTATTGGTGGGCGGGGTGGGTGCCGGCGATCAATGCCGGGGTAGCCGAGCGGTCAAGGGCGCAGAAGGCCAGGCGGCGGCGTGTGAATCGGCGCCGGCGATTAATGCCTGGTAGGCGAGCGGTCAAGGGTGCAGAAGGCCAGGCGGCGGCGTGCGCGGGCGGTCAAGCGATGGCGTGCGCAGGCGGGCGTCAGGCGCGCGGCAGGCGGTCAAACGGTGGCGTGTGAATCGGCGCCGCCCGCGGACCGCCGCCGCCGACGGGACGTCTCACTGCGCCGGCGTTAATGGATTCGCACGCCGTACCGAGCCGGATTAATGTATTAGTCTAATTAGGGTTTAGTACCTGTGGGCCCGCCCTCCTCCTCACGCGGCATACACCGCCCATGTACGTGCGTACAGCGGGCCGTACAGCCACATACAGTCACGCGCCTCCCTACGCCGCGGTACGTCGCCCCAACCTTAATTTCTCATCCTACCCCTACTCACTTATCCTCACGAAGGGGTATCTTCTAATCTGGACCGTTGATGTGTCCAGGGGTTGTACCGAAGAAGATGTGAATATTTACTAGGCCATCTAGTATGGAGCCAGAGAATTTATTATCATTGAGAGCTATAACTACAATGTTCTTCAGCATACCAAATTGTGCGGGGATTGGTCCAGTCATGCTGTTTTCAGAGAGATCAAGTGCCTCGAGATTCTCCAACATCATGATGGATTCTGGGATTTCTCCAGTTAGTTGGTTGTCGCCGAAGCTTATCTTACGGATATCACACTTAGATTTGACAGTGTAGCTGGAAACCTGCCGGTTAACTTGTTCCTGATTGCTGTAAATTCTAGTAGATTTTGAGAGAGGTTTCCAACATAGTTAGGAAGACTCCCAATGAATGAGTTTGTTGATATGGCAAGGATTTGAAGCTTCCTACAGTTGCAAAGGCTGCCCAAGAAATCAAGGTTCCCTTGGAGGTGATTCATTCGGATATCGAGATGCAAAAGAGATCTGATGTTGCCAAGTGTTGATGGTACTGTTCCGGTCAACATATTTGATTCCAATTCCAAGAACTGTAGATCGGACAAGTTCCGTAGGAAGGCAGGAAAGGAGCCCGTAAGTTGATTGTATGAAAGATGCAGCACAGTGAGTTGGCTGAGTTTCCCCAGTTCCACTGGAATCTGGCCGCTTAGGTTGCAAAATGAGATGTCAAGCACGGAGAGCATGGTTAGGTTGCCGAGCACACTAGGGATTGACCCAACAAGGTAATTCTTGCCTATGGAAACAAAGGAGAGTCGTGGCAATTTAGCGAGCCATGTTGGCACAACATCGGCAAAAATATTTCCAGCAACCGAGAGTGACTCAAGGTTATGGCAGTTTGCTAGGCCTGATGGGAGATGACCAGTAAATTTGTTCCGATAGAGGGATATCTTTCGTAACAGGGGGAGATTAAAGCTTTTTTTTTAAGGAGGGGGAGATTAAAGCTTTGGTTGCTTGGTATAGGCCCAGTTAAGTTGGTTCCCAGGTACATGATCTCAAGCCCAGACATGTTGAATATGGTAAGAGGTACTGGACCTGACAAACTGTTGTGGCCAAGGTCAGAATTCTAATACGAGGTAAGAGCATCTCCAGCCGTTCGCCCCCCCAGGACGCATAAAAATCGCCCTCTAGGGGCGAGCCGGCGATACAATCGGCGCTGGGGGCGGTTTTGCGCTCATTCGTCGCCCACAGGCACCGAGATTGGCCCACTTTTCAGCCCCCTTTCTGCGAATAAAGGGCCCATATGGGCAAGAATAGGCCCATATTCGGCGTGGTTCGCTGTGGCTCGGCGTTCAATTATCAACATAAATATATTTTTATCACATATTTCATCACAGAAAAATCAAATAATTCAAGAAAATAGTACAACAACAAATAGTTCGAAACAAATTATATAGTTCAACAAATAAAAACTCATATTTCATCACATGTCGCGCCCGGCGTCGCCCTTGAGCCTCCATAGGTGCTCCACCAGATCGCTGCAGCTGATGATGCACCTGCGATTCTCGGATCTCCTGACGCATACTGAGGTAGGCAGTCCAGGTTGCCGCTAGCTGGTGATCAACTTCGGCTAGAGGACCCTGCCTGTAGTATGGTTCAGTGTCAAACACTGGTTCTTTTTGCTCGCTCTCGATGATCATGTTGTGCAAGATGACACAGCAAGCCATGATCTCCCACATTTAATCTTTTGATCAGGTCTGAGCGGGATACCGGACAACAGCAAATCGAGATTGGAGCACACCAAATGCCCGCTCGACATCCTTCCTGCAAGCCTCCTGAATCTTCGCAAACCAGGCGTTCTTGCCTCCTGGCATAGGGTTTGAGATCGTCTTCACAAATCTCGACCATCTCGGATAGATGCCATCAGCTAGATAGTACCCCTTGTTGTAGTGCCGCCGATTGATCTCGAAGTTCACCGGAGGAGAATAACCTTCAACAAGCTTGGCAAAGACAGGAGAGCACTGCAGCACGTTGATGTTATTGTGAGTTCCTGGCATACCAAAGAAGGAGTGCCAAATCCAGAGGTCCCGTGTGGCCACCGTCTCAAGTACCACACTGCAACCGCCTTTGGCGCCTTTGTACATCCCCTGCCAAGCAAATGGGCAATTCTTCCATTTCCAATGCATGCAGTCGATGCTTTCAAGCATCCCAGGAAATCCTCTTGCTGCATTCTGTGCAAGGATCCGAGTAGTGTCTTCCGCATTGGCTGTTCTCAAGTATTGCAGTCCAAACACTACCTCCACTGCCTGACAGAACTTGTAGAAACACTCTATGCTGGTGTACTCGGTCATGCGCCCATAGTCGTCGGGTGAATCACCGGGAGCTCCGTATGCAAGCATCCTCATCGCCGTCGTGCACTTCTGGATCGAGGTGAATCCAAGTTTGCCGGTGCAATCCATCTTGCACTTGAAGTAGTTGTCGAACTCCCGGATGGAATTCGCAATCCTGAGGAAGAGCTTTCGGCTCATCTGATAACGGCGCCGAAATGTTTTGTTGCCGTGAAGTGGAGCATCGGCGAAGTAGTCGGAGTAGAGCATGCAGTAGCCTTCGAGACGATGCCAGTTCTTTGCTTTCACCCTCCCCGGAGCCGAGCCACCTCGCCGTGGCTTTTCATTGCTCGCCAGCAGCTGGGCGAGGGCGGCGAGCACCATGAGATGCTCTTCTTCCTGGACGCATGCCTCGGCTTCCTCCTCCAGCAGCGCGGCGAGCGCTTCCTCGTCATCCGAGTCCACGCCGAGGCAGGCAAATCGCCGAGCACCTTGCGCCCGGTTGGCATGCAACCGCCGCTAAACTGCCCCTCCGCGGCCGGAAACGGCAGCCGAAAACGCCCCGCTGCTGTTGTAGGGCCTGCCGCGGCGAACCTTTGCTATTTTTCCGGCGGGGAATGGCTATCTAGTGGTGAAGGGCGGCAGCGCCAGGATATAGCTAGTGGCGGCCGAGGGCGCGGGGGGTGGGAGGCGAGTCGGGGAAAAAATCTTGACTTTTCACCTGATAGTGTGGGCCAGCCGTGCTTTTCCCTTGCTCCGGAGCCCCCGATCGCCCCCCAGTGCGCCGGGTTTGGCCTGCGGCTGCCGGGCGAAAAGAAGGGTCGAACCGGCGCTTTTCGTCGTCTTGGGGGCATGACTTGGGCGTTTTTTGGCGCCGGCCCGAAAAAATGGTTTGAAGGGGCTTGTTGGGGGCGCGGCTGAAGATGCTCTAATCTTGCAAGAACATCAGGGATGGAGCCAGTGAGGCTTGTGTTGGTGAGGTTGAGGACATGGAGGAAAGAAAGGTTACCAAGATGAGGGATGAGGCCTCCTTGGAGCGGCATATCCGGCAGCGACACAGCAGTCACACGTTGCTGATGTCGCCGGCTGCACGACACACCCACCCAGCTGCAGAAGGACTTGTTTCTTGTCCAGCCATCGCGAAGGATGCCGAGGGGGTCCGAGAGCTGGGATTTGAATGCGAGCAGCGCCGCAAGATCACCGGTGGTGTTGCTGCCGGCGTGATGCGAAGCATCTGCTGCCCCAGCCGCCGCTGACAGCAACAGTACGGATGCTAATAGCTGTAGGTGGTGAATGTGCAGTGGAAGTTGGCCCATGGTTTTCGTCTCTGAGGAACTTGTTTTTGGTTCCTTTCTCTGCGCTCTAGATCGCCTCTTAAACACCCAACCCATCAGATCGTAATCATGTTGGGCGTCAACGTCAAGTAGCCACCCACCATCGACCTTGACTCCAGCTTTCACATTATGCAATCAACGCTTGGTGTTTCATTGCTGATAGGGATGTAACTGGACATGACCCTGACCTTGACCCTGACTAGACCGCCACCAACACACGGCGGTCCTCTAACGTCCCTACAAAGACCAGAAAAGCAGAGCCCGAGTAAACCACCAGCAAAGGAGTAGAAATTTCTGCCGTCAAACACAACCCCACTAAAATGAGATCATGATCTGCAGCAGCAAAACCATGGGTAACTTCCCGGTTGGCTTCATTCCAAAGACCTTGGCTTGGCTTATACAGTATTGATGTAACACAGCCCTTCGACTACCAGTGCCATGTACTCCCTCCGTCCGGAAATACTTGTCATCAAAATAGATGAAAATGGATGTATCTAGAACTAAAATACATCTAGATGCATCTATTTCAATGACAAGTATTTCCGGACTGAGGGAGTAGTTTCGTGGTGCTCCGTTTGATACGATGGAACGGGTCGAAGCCAGCGCTCCCGTCCCTATCGGAATCATGGTCTGCAGCAACTTTGTAATGGAAATCCATGTAGCAGATCAAGTGGGCACACTGATGTACTTACATTCAGCTCGGCTGTTACTCATGCTTGCTGAAGGTGATCCGACTTACACACAACAGAAAATAGCATCGACATAAAAAAAGAAGAAGGCAAAAGGACCATATCGTCACAAAAAATATATCAATCCGCCTTCTTCTAGCTAGGGCAGCAGTAAAGCATGACATATAGGTGAAGGAAAAAAAACCGTGTACCATGTCGCTTATCTTTATCTTTACCTAATAATAAAGTATCGATCGCTACTGGCCGCTCACCGTCACGGTATTTTTAAGAAAAATCTTGCAGTTTTGTCTAATCCAGTGCGCAGTCCATGAGTAAAAAAACGTTTCGCTAGGGTAACCGCCCTCAATTTCCCCTCCGCGCCACCACGCACGTGAGATGCCCGTCCACCTGTTTTCGTGCAGCCACCCACCGGAGACCACTTGCCGGCCGCCACTGACGAGGGCCCCATGCCGGCGATCTCCTCTCAGCCCACCTGCCTCCCCTTTCCTCTCTGTTCTTTTGCTTCTCTCTCCGCCCGTTGTTCATCCGCGACCGACCGAGCTCGCCCCAATCCATGGCCCTCTCCTTCCGCCCAGATCTGGTCCGTCGAGACTAGCCATTGAGTATTGCCAGGCAACGCTACTTGTGCACTTTAGTGATACACGTTCCATATAGCTTTTTTGCGTGTATATATATATCCTCGTATCTTCTCTTGTGTCATAAGTTGTTCCCGCAAATACTTGATTATTATCTTGGTTTGAGAATTTCGAATAGTGGTCATATAAACAAAACTAATAATATAAGAGACAAAAGCTTTTAAGCAAAGAGAAAAACAAAGAACTTGTAAGCAATAGCCATAGCATCGTCACATTGCATATCAAATTGCCGTACTTGATAATCTTGGATCAACCTGAGAGAAACATCAGAAACCATACACATATAGCATACTTGGGATAGAAAGTCTATACATTTTGTCTCTCATAGGTTGTGCACAAGTTTCATATCCGCCAATTGAGCAATTGTGCAACATGAGCGTTTTCCGTGCATTCCACATTTTGTGCCCATTTCTTGGTTGTACAACCCCATTTATTTATGCATGTGTGTGTTTCTGTGTGCAAGTGCCACTGCTTGCTATTGGTCTACTTGTTTCACTTGTGAATTTGTGAATCTCTTTCAACAATATTGAGTCTTGCTAACAATTGCATAAATTTTGTGCCACTATCCTAACCAAGCTCCTCAATAAGCTTTACTTGTCTAGGTGTGAGAAACAAACACGGTACGAATTCTATTATCATAACATTACATTGAGTGATACTCGATACATCATCAATCTTCGGAAAAGATAACTTTGGTTTTGTTCTCTCATTTCCTACTCACCACTACTTAATCATGATGGATAGACCGAGCACTTCTTCAAATCCACTTTCGACGAGCATGACACACCGAACGACTAAATATCCAAGACCCGACTCTTTGGAGTGCAACGAGCCTTGCATCAAGAAAATGAAGCTTTGGGCGACCGCATCGAGTAACTCGCCACCGACTTGCGTCAATCCGAAGAAAAAACAAGAGACTACCTCGACGCCAAGCTTTCTACCCAAATGGAAGAGTTTTGTGCCATGATGGTTAACCGCGCTTCTTCCACTTCATCTTCGTCATGACCACCAAGAACGTCAAGCTTCAAAAAAAATCCGTTCCATGGCAATAGTTCACAAGACCACATTAGAGCATTGACCTACAACATTTGCATAATTCATTCAATTTCATCATGAAATGCGTGATCGTGCAACTGACATTCAACTCCAAAATAATTTGCTTGAGTGTATATGGACTCACCTTGGCAACCAATAAATGTATTGAATCCATTTTTTCAATGTATATGTGACAATTTAAGTTTCATTCGGTTTGTAAACTATGAAATTTTTATTTGGTTGTAAATTATTTTTTATTATTGTGTAAAACTATGTGATTTTTTTGGTTGTGCAATGCTTTATTATAGTTTAAATATACAAATGAAAACATTGTGCACATTTGACCGCTGGCCAGCCTGACGGACCAAATGGGTAAACCAGTTGGGCGCACTCCACTGCCATGAAAAGACAAATGCGTCTGGATGCAGCATCTTTACCCATCCTAAACGGATGAAATTTGTGTCTGGTCAGTTGGCCTTACGAGCTGGGGGGCCGGGGCGTGAAGTGGAGGTTGCGCGACGCAGTGCGGGCGTTGTCCCTACTCTCGTGGTTTGGATGGAGGCAAACATGACGAGGCGAGATTCAACGGCTGAGAGCATCTTCAGTCGCGCCCCCAACAACCCCTCAGGGCGATTTTTTTCGTGCCGGCATCGAAAAAATCCACAGTCACGCCTTTAGGACGCCGAAATCCGCCAGCTCGATTTGTTTTTGGGCCCGGCGATCTCAGGCCGAACCTAGCGCACTGGGGGCCGCTCGTGGGGTCCGGCGGCAGGGAAAAACACGCCTGGGCCACACTGTCAGGCGAAAAGTCAAGGCAATTGTCCAAACTCACCCCCCACCCCCGCGCGCTCGATCGCCACCCTACCGATCCAGTCGCCACCCACCGCCCACCATCGCTTGATAGGCCTTCCCCACCGGAAAAAGAAAGAAGGTTTCGCCGTGGCAACCTCTCGACCACCTTCCTGGGCGAGTTTCCCAGTGCTCCGGCCACGCGGGGAGGGATACCGGTGGCTATGCGCCCACCACGCCTGCCAGATGCTCGGCGATTTGTCTTCTCGGTGAATGGACTTGAACGATGAGGAGGCGCTCATGGCACTGCTGGAGGAAGAAGCCGATGCCACCGTCCAGGACGAGGAGCATCTCATGGTCCTCGCCACCCTGGCCGGCCTGCTCGCGAGCAATGAAAAGCCACAGCGAGGTGGCTCGGCGCCGGGGTGACTGAAAGCGAAGAACCGGCATCGTCTAGAAGGCTATTGCATGCTCTACTCCGACTACTTCGCCGACGCTCCACTGCATGCCGACAAAGTATTTCAGCGCCGTTATCGGATGAGCCGAAAGCTTTTCCTCAGAATTGTGAATTCCATCCGGGAGTTCGACAGCTACTTCAAGTGCAAGAAGGATTGCACCGGCAAACTTCGATTCACCTCAATCCAGAAGTGCACGACAGCGACGAGGATGCTTGCATATGGAGCTCCCGGTGATTCCCTGGACGACTATGGGCGCATGACCGAGTCCACGATCATTGAGTGTTTCTACAAGTCCTAGAGGACAAAGTGTTTGGACCGCAATACTTGCGATCACCCAATGCTGAAGACACTGCTCGGATCCTAGCACAGAATGCAGCAAGACGGTTTCCTGGGATGCTTGGAAGCATCGACTGAATGCTTTAAAAATGGAAGAACTATCCATTTGCTTGGCAGTTGATGTACAAAGGCGCCAAAGGCGGTTGAAGTGTGGTACTTGAGGCAGTGGCCACACAGGACCTCTGGATTTGGCACTCCTTCTTTGGTATGTCAGGAACTCACAATGACATCAACGTGCTATAGTGCTCTCCTGTCTTTGTGAAGCTTGTTGAAGGTCATTCTCCTCTGGTGAACTTCATGGTCAATGGGCGGCACTACAACAAGGGATACTACCTAGCTGATGGCATCTATCCGAGATGGTCTACATTTGTGAAGACTATCTCAAACCCTGTGCCAGGAGGCAAGAACTCCCACTTTGCAAAGGTTCAGGAGGCTTGCAGGAAGGATTTTGAGCGGGTATTTGGTGTTCTCCAATCTCAATTTGCTGTTGTCCGGTACCCCGCTCAGACCTGGTCAAAAGATCAAATGTGGGATATCATGACTTACTGTGTCATCCTGCACAACATGATCATTGAGAGCGAGCAGGAAGAGCCAGTATTTGACACTGAACCATATTACAGGCAGGGTCCTCTTGCGGAAGTTGATCATCAGCTACCTGCAACCTGGACTGCCTTTCTCAATATGCATCAGGAGATCCAAGACCCGCGGGTGCATCAACAACTGCAGCAGGATCTAGTGGAGCACCTATGGAGGCTCAAGGGCAACGCCTAACTCGACGCGTGATGAAATATGAGTTTTTATTTGTTGAACTATATAATTTATATTGAACTATTTGTTGTTGAACTATTTGATTTTTATTGATTTTTTGTGATGAACTATGTGATAAAAAAATAATTTGTTTCGAACCACAGCGAATATGGCCCTTTTTTTTTGCCGAAAATGGGCTGAGAAGCGGGCAAAATAGCGAATAAAATGGGACTGATATTGGCGCCTTGGGGCGTCTAGGAACCCAATCGCCCCAGAGCCGATTTCGTGCCTGCTCACCCCCAGGCGACAGTTTTTAAGCATCCTGAAGGGCCAACAGCTGGAGATGCTCTGACACAAGTGTGGTCGTGGGTCTGGCAAGGTGACCAGTTTGGGTGACTTGATCGGTCGACCGAGCGTGTCTTTTGTCTTTTTCTTCAACCTTGTAAATGTACTTTTGTTTTCTTACTTCATCAGATTCTATGCATTTTTTTTGAAAATACAGATTCTATGCAAATTTGTAATGACGCCGATAATGCCCACACGTATAGGCGTTAAGGGGTCTGCCCACACAATTTGTATGGTGTTTTAGAGTATTAGCTCATACATCTAGGTGTGGGCAAAACAAGTAATGCCCACACGCCTTTTTTTCCTCACGGTCCCTTTCACACATGCCTACGTGTGGGCAAAATAAATAATGTCCACATGCCCATACTTCAGGTCTCCTATCTTATGGTCCACACGCCCCGCGTGACAGTTACTACGCGTCCCCGCAGTTGCCATGGTCTGGACCCTCTTCCATGTTCATTTAACTGCAGTTGCCATGTCGCTGAACTACAGTTGCCATGTCGGACAACTACAGTTTCCACATATAGTCTGGTCTACTGCAGTTGCCATGATTTCAAAACGTTAGGAGTTGCCACCTACTAACACTGGGCAGTTGCCATGTAGCACTACAAAAAAGGCATGGCAAAAAAACATGTTCAGGTAAAAGAGAGAGTTGCCATGTGCTCACAAGCATGCTAGGGCAGTTACCATGTAAAAAAAAGAGTTATCATCTGCTTATGTGGACGTTAGGGCAGTTGCCATGTACCATGCAGAAACACAATGCAACTCGGGTAGAAGAGAGTTGCCATCTTCTTACAAGCAAAAGCTATGGCAGTTGCCATGTACCCTGCAGAAACACATGGCAACTGCCAGCTTTGTGTGTGGGCGAGGAGACGAGCGTGTGGGCGAAGTGATAAACGCCCACATACCACCCCCTCTGCGTGCGTGAAAACTGGTGTGTGGGCGAATTGCTAAACGCCCACACACCAGCCCCCCGTGTGGTCAAAAAGAACGTGTGGGCGACCGGAAAAATGCCCACACACCAGTCCAGTCCTACGTGGCACACAAAAACTAGTAGAGCGCGCCAAGAATTGTGCAGAATTGGTTGGACGAGGATCCATACATGTGGCGAGTTGCCAGACGCCCGCACGTGTGGGCGTTAGAGCATCTCCAGCCGCGCCCCCAACTGCCCCCCCAGGCAACTTTTTCGGCGCCGGCGCCAAAAAAATGCCCCAGTCGTGCCTCCAGGACGACGAAAATTGCCGGTTCGGCCCTTTTTTCCGCCCGGCAGCCGCAGGCCGAACCTGGCGCGCTGGGGGGCGCTTGGGGGCTCCGGCGCAAGGGAAAAGCCGTCAGGTGAAGAGTCAAGATTTTCCTTGAAGAGGAAAGGGTGATTCGACAATAGTAGCGTAAGTATTTCCCTTAGTTTTTGAGAACCAAGGTATCAATCCAGTAGGAGGCTTCTCAACAAGTCCCACAAACCTACACAAACAAACAAAGAACTCGCAACCAACGCAATAAAGGGGTTGTCAATCCCTTCACGGCCACTTGCGAAAGTGAGATCTGATAGAGATAATATGATAAGATAAATATATTTTTGGTATTTTATAATATAGATGCAGAAAATGACGATGCAAATAAAAGTAAATTGGAAGCAAATATGATAAGAGATAGATCCAGGGGCCATAGGTTTCACTAGAGGCTTCTCTCGAGAGCATAAGTATTACGGTGGGTGAACAAACTACTGTCGAGCAATTGATAGAAAAGCGAATAATTATGAGATTATCTAGGCATGATCATGTATATAGGCATCACGTCCGCAAGAAGTAGACCGACTCCTACCTGCATCTACTACTATTACTCCACACATCGACCGCTATGCAGCATGCATCTAGAGTATTAAGTTCATAAGAACAGAGTAACGCATTCATCAAGATGACATGATGTAGAGGGATAAACTCAAGCAATATGATATAAACCCCATCTTTTTATCCTCGATGGCAACAATACAATACGTGTCTTCCAACCCTTTCTGTCACTGGGTAAGAACACCGCAAGATTGAACCCAAAGCTAAGCACTTCTCCCATGGCAAGAAAGATCAATCTAGTAGGCCAAACCAAACCAATAATTCGAAGAGACTTGCAAAGATAACTCAATCATATAAAAGAATTCAGAGAAGATTCAATTATTATCCAAAGATAAACTTGATCATAAACCCACAATTCATCAGATCTCGACAAACACACCGCAAAAAGAGATTACATCGAATAAATCTCCACAAGAGAGGGGGGGAACATTGTATTGAGATCCAAAAAGAGAGAAGAAGCCATCTAGCTAATAACTATGGACCCGAAGGTCTGTGGTAAACTACTCACAACTCATCGGAAGGGCTATGGTGTTGATGTAGAAGCCCTCCGTGGTAGAATCCCCCTCCGGCAGAACGCCGGCGACGACTCCAAGATGGAATCTCGCGGATACAGAAGGTTATTGTGGCGGAAATATTTCTTCGAGTGCTCCCTGGATGTTTTCGGGGTATGTAGGCTTATATAGGAGGAAGAAGTACGCCGGTGGCCGCCCGAGGGGCCCACGAGATAGGGGGCACCCTATAGGGGGGGGCTACCATCTCGTGGCCGCCTCGTCTGCTTCTTGACTTGCACTCCAAGTCCTCTGGATCACGTTTGTTCCAAAAATCACGCTTCCGAAGATTTCATTCCGTTTGGACTCCGTTTGATATTTCTTTCCTTCGAAATACTTAAATAGACAAAAAACAAAAATATGGGATGGGCCTCCGGTTAGTAGGTTAGTCCAAAAAATGATAATAATGTATAAAATAAAGCCCATAAACATCCAAAACAGGTAATATAATAGCATGGAACAATCAAAAATTATGGATACGTTGGAGACGTATCAGCGCCGCCCGCCGCTCTTCACCGGTAGATAGCCGGTAGATAGCCATTCCCTGCCGGAAAAATAACAGAGGTTCACTGCGGCAACCCCTCCAATAACAGCTGGGCATTTCCGCTGCCGTTTCCGGCCGCGGAGGGGCAGTTTAGCGGCGGGTACACGCCCACCGGGCGCAAGGTGTTCGGCGATTTGCCTGCCTCGGCGATGGACTCGGATGACGAGGAAGTGCTCGCCGTAGTGCTGGAGGAGGAAGCCGAGGCCGACGTCCAGGAAGAAGAGCATCTCATGGTGCTCGCCGCCCTCACCCAGCTGCTGGTGAGCAATGAAAAGCCGCGGGGAGGTGGTTCGGCGCCGGGGCGGGTGAAAGCAAAGAACCGGCATCGTCTCGAAGGCTACTGCATGTTGTACTCCGACTACTTCGCCGATGCTCCACTTCACGGCGACAGAACATTTCGGCGCCGTTATCGGATGAGCAGAAAGCTTTTCCTCAGAATTGTGAATTCCATCCGGGAGTTCGACAACTACTTCAAATGCAAGATGGATTGCACCGGCAAACTTGGATTCACCTCGATCCATAAATGCACGACAGCGATGAGGATGCTTGCATACATAGCTCCCGGTGACTCACAGGACGACTATGGGCGCATGGCCGAGTCCACCATCATAGAGTGTTTCTACAAGTTTTGTCGGGCAGTGGTGATAGTGTTTGCACCGCAATACTTGAGAACACCCAATGCGGAAGACACTGCTCGGATCCTAGCACAGAATGCAGCAAGAGGATTTCCTGGGATGCTTGGAAGCATCGACTGTATGCATTGGAAATGGAAGAACTGTCAATTTTCTTGGCAGGGGATGTACAAAGGCGCCAAAGGCGGTTGCAGTGTGGTACTTGAGGCGGTGGCCACACATGACCTCTGGATTTGGCACTCCTTCTTTGGTATGCCAGGAACTCACAATGATATCAACATGCTGCAGTGCTCTCCTGTCTTTGCCAAGCTTGTTGAAGGTCATTCTCCTCCGGTGAACTTCGAGATCAATGGGCGGCACTACAACAAGGGGTACTATGTAGCTGATGTCATCTATCCGAGATGGTCGACATTTGTGAAGACCATCAAAAACCCTGTGCCTGGAGGCAAAAACGCCTGGTTTGCAAAGATTCAGGAGGCTTGCAAGAAGGATGTCGAGCGGGCATTTGGTGTGCTCCAATCTCGATTTGCTGTTGTCCGATACCCCGCGCAGACCTGGTCGAAAGATCAAATGTGGGAGATCATGACCTGCTGTGTCATCTTGCAGAACATGATCATTGAGAGCGAGCAGGAAGAGCCAGTGTTTGACACTGAACCATACCATAGGCAGGGTCATCTTGCCCAAGTTGATCACCAGCTACCGGCAACCTGGACTGCCTATCTCAGTATGTGTCAAGAGATCCGAGACCCACAGGTGCATCATCAACTGCAGCAAGATCTGATAGAGCACCTATGGAGGCTCAAGGGCGACGCCGGGCGCGACATGTGATGAAATATGAGTTTTTATTTGTTGAACTGTTTAGTTCGTATTGAACTATTTGTTGTTTGTACTATTTTGTTGGAGTATTTGATTTTTCATGATGAAATATGTGTTAAAAAATATTTACATTGATAATTAAATGCCGAGCCATGGCGAACCACGCCGAATATGGGCCTATTCTCGTCCATATGGGCCCTTTTCGCCAAAATGGGGCTTCAAAATTGAGCCTACATCGGCGCTTAGGGGCGAGCTGGGGGCGACGACTGGGCGCAAAACCACCCCCAGCGCCGAAGGAATCGCCGACTCGACGCCAGGGAGCGATTTTTATGCGTCCTGGGGGGCCAACGGCTGGAGATACTCTTAGTCTTTCCGATTTGTAAAAGTAAGTACAACATAGGGAGAAATCCTCCTGTTTTACGCCAAAATTTATTTTAGGAACGTGGTGACATGTAGATTTTTGTCCTAACAAAGAGTCGTGAAGAAATACAAGTCCACCTCTGACTTTTTGACCGTGGCGGAGTACATATAGCGAACTAGTCAAGTTGAAAACCAGGTGTCGGTGTCAAAACCGGCGGATCTCGGGTAGGGGGTCCCGAACTGTGCGTCTAGGCGGATGGTAACAGGAGACAAGGGACATGATGTTTTACCCAGGTTTGGGCCCTCTTGATGGAGGTAAAACCCTACGTCCTGCTCGATTAATATTGATGATGTGTGTTACAAGAGTAGATCTACCACGAGATCAAGGAGGCTAAACCCTAGAAGCTAGCCTATGGTATGATTGTTGTTCGTCCTATGGACTAAAGCCATCCGGTTTATATAGACATCGGAGAGGGCTAGGGTTACACAGAGTCTGTTACAATGGTAGGAAATCTACATATCCGTATCGCCAAGCTTGCCTTCCATGCCAAGGAAAGTCCCATCCGGACACGGGACGAAGTCTTCAATCTTGTATCTTCATAGTCTTGGAGTCCAGACGATGATGATAGTTCGGCTATCCGGACACCCCCTAGTCCGGAACGCCCTTAGTAGCCCCTAAACCAGGCTTCAATGACGACGAGTCCAGCGCGCATGTTGTCTTCGGCATTGCAAGGCGGGTTCTTCCTCCGAATAATTTATAGAAGATTGTGAACACCAGGATAGTGTCCGGCTTTGCAAAAATAAATTCCACATACCACCATAGAGAGAATAATATTACACAAGTTCAATCTACTGACGTATTTTGTGGCATGACATCACACCACTACCAAGCCTTTACTCGAATTGTTTTGTATCACCTCCGTGCATTTAGCGAGGCGGTTTCCTTGGCACGTCTTGTCGAAGCAGAGATCGTGTTCCCCTTATTCCGGGATTCCCATCAATACGGACGTGGGTAACCCAACCGCGCCCGTTACCACGCCCCCTCCATCGAAGGCGGGTTCCAAACGGTCACGGGGACGACTCTTGGTATTCTCCCTCTTTGTAATGAGACCAAGGCCCGTTCTTTTCCTTCAATCCTCTATCGAATCTGCCCGTCGCCCCGAGTTCCAACACCCAAGGCTCCATATCCGGGTACCTTTGATCTTCGACAATGTCCGGCCCCGACCTACGAGGCCGGTGGATGCCCTCCTCCATCACCGAAGAGGACGTGCTAAAGCTAAGAGACGCCAGGTACTTAACCTACGAGATTTCGCATAGGCTGCCTGCCCGAGGGCAAGTTATTCCTACTCCCGAGCCCGGTGGGAGCGTTGTGTTCGTGTCTCACCTCCGTAGGGGCTTAGTCTTCCCGATGGACCCCTTCGTGAGGGGGCTCATGTTTTACTATGGGCTGGAGTTCCATGACTTGGCTCCGGAGTCCATCCTCCACATCTCATCGTTCATTGTCGTTTGTGAGGCTTTCCTCCGCACTACCCCTCACTTCGGCTTATGGCTCAAAACCTTCAATGTGGAGCCGAAGATGATCGAGGGGCGTCAGGCAGAGTGCGGAGGGGCGACTATAAGCAAGAGGGCCGATGCTCCATGGCCCGAGGGCTCTTTTCAAGAGAAGCTCGGCGTGTGGCAACAGGAGTGGTTCTATATCACCGCTCCCAGGGGCAGCACGCAGAGGCCGCCGCCCATCTTCCGCTCAGGCCCTCCACAACAGTTGATGTCATGGGTCAACAAGGGGCGTGACTGGGGGCCGCCCAAAGACGTACCCCTTTTGCAGTACCGGATTCGAGGCCTCCAAGAAAGGGAGATCAATCTGGTTGCAGTAGTGCAGGTTATGCTGATCCGGCGCCTACTGCCCTGCAAACGTCGCCCCCTCCGCCTGTGGGAATTTAATCCGGAGGGGCCACAAGCTCTTCAACACTTCATGGGTTTGAAACCCATGGAGATGTACAAACTATTCTTCGGATCGCAAGAGATGCGTCCGGAATGAACCAAGGATGCTGTCCTAAGCTGCAATCGCCCGGATACTCAAGTAAGTAGCCCTATGTCCAGACACATCATCCATTCATTTACTGTGGGTTTGCCTTTTAACCAGCTATCCCTTGGACAGGAGTGGCTAGCGCAAGCAAAACTGATACGGTGTCCGGCCCACCTCCCTGAGACCATGCAGGATCCCGTGTTAATCAAAATGTTAGAGGTTGCACCTTCGGAGGAGGGCGAAGGAGGACACAAGGGATCTACCACCCCAGCCACGGAGGCTTTCAGTAAAGGAGGAATTGAGAGTCCCTCCTTCCAAAGAGAGAAGAGGACCGCTTCCGAAGACCCGGAGGCCAAGGCCTCAAAGCGGGGAAAGAAATCTGTACCGGAAGGTCCCGTGCCGGGAAGAGCCCCAGCCGACCTGTCTCCTCGGAGGAATCAGCCCTCCAGCGAGCCGTAAGTAAAAAAGGGGGAATTTTGTAATAGTGAACATCCCTGTTTAATTTCTAAGGGTAACCGAAGTTTTCGCCTTGTAGTTCGGATCTCAGCCCATCTCAGCATAGCTCATCTTCGGGAGACCTTCGTCCGGATATGATGGAGAGTGAAACGCCTCCATCTGCCGCCCCATCGTGCGGGGCGGACGACCCTGAGGTGTCGTCGCAAAGGGTCTCCCCGAGTCCGGTGGGGCCAGAGAGTTCGGCACCCATTGGAGTACGGTCGGTGGAGCTGCAGGATTTGCTTAAGAGGGCATCCATCTCAGCAGATCACCGCACATTAATGAGTATGGTGATTGAGAGGATCTCGTCCGCCGAAAGCGGGTTGTGTGAGGCCATCGGAAGTTTGCTGACGGGATTTGAGGTACGCAAAAAATGATATACCTTTTGACAGTTTTTGCACATAAAGTGCGGCCTGTATAGATAGTAGCCCCTGAGACTTGGTATGCTGTCGAAAGCGACAGCATGCCGAGGATCATAATCTCAGTTATATAATGTCTCCTTTCCTATGCAGGTGGCGAAACGTTCGGTGGCCAGCCGGACTGATGGAGTTGCCGAGCTTAAGAGGCAACTCGACGTTGCGAATGCGGACATCTTGCTGGTTAATAAATGACTCGATGAGTCACAAGGTGCGTGGTTGCTCTATGGTCGCCTAGTAAGGGAGCTGACACCCATTCCTTACAATTTGTATGCCTGATGCAGATAGTGCTGCTGCTATGGAAGGCCTTCGAGTAGAACTTGCTCGGGCCAAGGAGCAAGCCAGAAAAAGCGAGGCGGCTGCCTCGAAGGCAGGGGAAGAGCTAGAAGCCGAGAAGGCTGCTCACTGCCGAAGCGGGGAGGAGATGGCCCGAATGGCCACGAAATTCAAAGTTGCTACCGACTGCCTGGAGGTTCTTGAAGGAGAACGCCGAGCGGAGCAAGAGGACTTGAAGAAGGCCGACGCCGAAGCCAAGGTTGCCCGTAGTGCGATGCGGGCTATGAAGGAGGAACTTCGTCAGGTCGGAGACATTGTGGCTGGAAAGCCCTTTATGCTGCGTAGGAAGTTCACGGATCCGAAGTATGCTCAGCTGGGCCGATTGTACGGTGCGGAGGATCCTTATCTGGACTTGGCGGCGAGTGCGGCGGACGCAGTCGTGCACTTTCGAAGCCAGGAGGATCATGAAGTGGAAGAGCTTTTCTAGTCTCAATTCCATAGTCCGGAGCGTCCACTTCCGTTGAGTGATCGGCTGGTTGAGTGGGCTAAGCTGAATAGATTGTCCGGACTTGCCATGACGGATGTGGTCGCTCATCTGTGGCCGAAAAGGCCCAAGCCGAAGATTTATTTTGGCTTGTTGCAGCAATTCCTTGGGGCGGTGCCGCGTATTGGGGCGATGAAGCGGTCGGCATGCATAGAAGGTGCACGGATGGCTCTCGCCCGTGGTAAGACATACTGGGCAGAGATGGATGCCATCACTGTTGCATCCCGGGGTTCGGACAAAAGCCGATTCCCCATCGAGCACTATTTTGAGAAAGTCCTGCAGGGCGCTCGTATAATAGAGGCACAATGCTCGAAAGATGTTATGTTTGAATGACATGGATGATTTCTGAGATCATGTTTATAATGCAATAACTTTTTATACTTGTGTGCTCAAGTATTGAACTATCTCCTGTGCGGCCATATATGTATGAATAACCTGAAAGTTGCAGTCTTTGGCTTCAGCCCCCACGCACATGGTGCGGGGGTATTTGCAAAATAAAAAAGCGCGTTTTCACACTTAATCCAACGTCTTGGTCCTTTTAGGGAGGTGATAGCGTAGCAAACTTGGCAACCGGACTATAATGCTTTATCACTTTCACTTTGCCATAGGAGCTCGAATGTGGGGCCACTATATAGCCCCTAGCGGCACCGCTCCTCTCCGAACTTCGAGGCGCGTATGTGCCTGACCGGGAAGCGGTCCTTCGTCAAAGCGGAGGAATTATAAACATTCCAATGGTCGATCGAGTGGTTGACCAGTCTCTCGCTATATCATGACAGTCAGTTTTCGGCTTTCTCTACTAAGGTGCTCGCCCGGCCGAACCGGGGCACAATCGCAGTAGTTCTCCTGGTGCCGCGTTAGCTGATGATACGGAACGTAAGGCAGCAAAACACAGGAGCCGGGCAAAACCAACATTTGACCAAAGACATGAATCGGAGCTGATGCATATAAGGCCTAACTTGAGACGCCGAACACTCCCTGAGGTGTTCGGTCTTTATGATATCGGGCAGAACAATGCCCTAAGCCCCTAGTGTCCAGGTACGGTCGGGAACTTCTGGCGCGGCCGATGCCAAAACGCGAGCCTCCTCCTCGGCTATGGTGGGAAACCGGGGGATGTGTATCAACAAGAGACAGTAAGAAAGGTTTACGCAGGGTCTTAATCTGAAAATAATCCTTGCAACGGGTCCCTGCTGCACGTCTGCGCCCGTGTCTCCGTTGTGCTGTATCCTAGACGGGTGTAGCACGTGCTTCATCTGTAAAAGAGAAGGACTTAGTTTCTAAGAAATATCGTGCAAAAAATTGTATGAAATAAAGTATAATTTGGAAGATGAAGAAAGTTGAGCTTTATTGGCTCTCATCATTTATACTCGCAGCCCCTTGTAAAGGGGATATGCGGCTGGGAAGCCCCTTGTTTAGTTAAGCCGGACTCGCCTAACCGTGTCCGGGGTCTGAATGACCTGTGTTTAGGGGCCTTGACCTGCAAGGTCGGAGTGGCTTTCAAGGCAGCCCCACGCTCTCTGTGGTCGAGGGACACTCGTAGTTACTCTTTAATGAGATTATTCCGCGTGGACCGGGCATTGTAAGTATAAGAGACGTGTAGTGTGGTATGGCGCTAAAGCGGGCGAAAGCTTTGTGCCCCAGCAGTGCTTGATGGCCACTGTGAAATGGGGTGCTGCGAAGAATGGGCCTTTCGCGACGGACGTTGTTGGATGAACCGAACGCGACCTCTAGTGGTACAGAGCCCGTATGACTGGCTTAAAGGCCTGGCATCACTCCTTTAAAGGAAGTGTTGTTATGTCGAAGATCTATCCCCATTCTGCAGACGGTCTCCTGGTATGGCAGGTGCCGCACTCTGTTTTCGTGTTATCACATGAAGTAAGTTCACTGTTTTGACTTCTAGTGGGAAAGTCTTCTGTTGTCCGGAGTGCTGCTTTTGGGGTTCGTCACTTCTGCTTGGTGTGTCGAGCCCCTTGTGTTCGGCATTAAGTCGGCCGAACTGCTTGAAGACCCAACAATCTCTGTGGGTATGGTTTGCAGGCTTTCCGGAGGTACCGTGTATTTGACATAGCCTGTCCAGAATCTTATTTAGGTTGGATAGCTCGTCGCTGTTGTCCTTGAGGGGCAGTGTTTTGTTATTCGGCCGAGAGCTTTTGAATCCGGTGTTGACCGCCGTACTATTTGAGCCATTTTCCTTGTTCTGGCGCTGATCTTTTCTGTGTCGTGATTTCCCATTTCCATCCCTGACTTCGGATGTACTCGGGTCGCTGGTGCTGCATCTAGCCAGCCATCTGTCCTCCCCTGCACAAAAGCGGGTCATGAGGCTTGTTAGTGCGGCCATTGTTCTTGTTTTTTCTTGGCCGAGGTGTCTGGCGAGCCATTCATCTCGGACGTTGTGTTTAAAGGCTGCTAAGGCTTCAGCGTCCGGACAGTCGACTATCTGGTTCTTTTTAGTGAGGAACCTGCTCCAGAATTTGCGTGCTGACTCTCCGGGCTGTTGAGTTATGTGACTTAAATCGTCTGCGTCCGGAGGCCGGACATAAGTCCCCTGAAAATTTGCTCGAAACGCATCCTCAAGCTCTTCCCAACTTCCGATGGTATTTTCTGGGAGGCTTTTAAGACAATGCCGAGCTGGCCCTTTGAGCTTGAGGGGTAGGTATTTTATGGCATGGAGATCGTCTCCTCTGGCCATATGTATGTGTAGGATATAGTCCTCAATCCAGACTCCGGGGTCTGTTGTTCCGTCATATGCCTCTATGTTTACGGGTTTGAATCCCGCTGGAAATCCATGATCCAGTACCTCGTCGGTGAAACATAGTGGGTGTGCGGCGCCCCTATATTTGGGTGTGCCGTTGTCTTCAAATGTTCGGCGGGTTATGTTGCTTCCTGGAGTCTTCTTTTTTGGTCCATAAATAGATCTGACTAGGCAGTCTTTTTTTCGAGGATCTTTATGCTGATCGTGTGCCGGTTTATGTGCGACGCCCCTTGTTGCTCTTGGCCTGTCATCTGGTCGTCTATACGGCCAGGCGGCTTCTTTCTTTTTTGACTGCGGGGGCTCTAAGGCCTCCTCGTCGAATTCGGGCTACAGCTTGCGCTTCGGGTAGCTCTTTCTCTGGTGACTAGCGCCATGTTTATCTGCCCTGTTGAGTACTTTGCTCCATCTCATTCTGAGTGCGTCCTCCGCTGTTTTGAGCTTCCGCTTTTGCTTCTTCAAACTTCTTGCCGTGGCGACGAGCCTTTTATGAAGATTCGTATGCTCTGGTGATGTGAGATCATCTTCGCCGGGGATGGGTTGCTTGTCCAGTTCATGTCCGGCTGGCTGCTTGATGGCGTGTGCGTCGTCCACTGCTTCGCCCTGCTCTAGGGCCTTGTCCGTATGTGTGCCGTTTTTATCGAGGCCGGTCTTCGGGCGACGCTTGCGTCGCCGTTTTGGTTGTTTGTTGGGGGAGTTGTCCTTCGCCACGTCCCGTTTTTCCTCATTGTCGCTTCCTTTTGGTGTATCCACCATGTATACGTCGTGAGTTGCGGTGGCTTTCCAGTGCCCGGTGGGCGCTGGTTCTTGGTCGTCTCCGGCATCGTCATCCATACCGTTGATGTCTTCGGAGTCGTAGTCTAGCATGTCGGTTAGATCGTCGACAGAGGCTACCACGTGGGTGGTGGGTGGGCTTTGAATTTCTTCGTCGTCCGCATCCCAACCATCTTGACCGCAGTCCGGTCAGGGCTCTCCTGATAACGAGAGACACTTTAGCGAACTCAAGATGTCGCCGAAAGGTGAGTGTTGAAAGATGTCCGCTGCTGTGAACTCCATGATCGGCACCCAATCAGATTCGATCGGAGGGGGCTCGGGAGGTTCTGAGTCCGGCAAGGAGTCCGGCACCTCGGAGTCACGAGCTTCATGAGGGACAAGGTCATTGTTCGGCTCTATCGCCGTAGAGGTTGCGGCCCCCGAGGCGATGTCTAGCCATCCGTCCTCGATCTGCGCAGCTGGCTCCGGATTGAAGATCGGAGCGGGCTCGAGTGCGGCCTCCAGGGTACTGTCCGGCAGCAGAGCTAAATCATGCCTGTCATGGCAGTGCGGCACGCTCGGCTGTGGCTCGAATCCATCGAGGATCAAGTCCCCACGGATGTCAGCCGTGAAGTTCAAACTTCCAAATCTGACCTGACGGCCAGGGGCGTAGCTTTCGATCTGCTCCAGATGGCCAAGTGAATTGGCCCGCAGTGCAAAGCCGCCGAATACGAAGATCTGTCCGGGGAGAAAAGTCTCACCCTGGACTGCGTCGTTGATAATGATCGAAGAAGCCATCGAGCCTATCGGTGACGACACAGAGGAACTCTCAATGAAAGCACCAATGTCGGTATCAAAACCGGCGGATCTCGGGTAGGGGATCCCGAACTGTGCGTCTAGGCGGATGGTAACAGGAGACAAGGGACGCGATGTTTTACCCAGGTTCGGGCCCTCTTGATGGAGGTAAAACCCTATGTCCTGCTCGATTAATATTGATGATGTGTGTTACAAGAGTAGATCTACCACGAGATCAAGGAGGCTAAACCCTAGAAGCTAGCCTATGGTATGATTGTTGTTCGTCCTATGGACTAAAGCCATCCGGTTTATATAGACACCGGAGAGGGCTAGGGTTACACAGAGTCAGTTACAATGGTAGGAAATCTACATATCCCTATCGCCAAGCTTGCCTTCCACGCCAAGGAAAGTCCCATCCGGACACGGGACGAAGTCTTCAATCTTGTATCTTCATAGTCTTGGAGTCCGGCCGATGATGATAGTTCGGCTATCCGGACACCCCCTAGTCCGGAACTCCCTCACCAGGCGTGACTCATCATACGTGTTAATTTTGCAGGCGATCGTTCGTCGAAACAGGAGAGCCAAAGATATGGCGGCGGGGTTGCGTCGGTTGCTGCCGATGGTCAGCCGACGACTCGCTACCCATCAGCCCCTCTCCTCCTCCACCGGCGCCAGCGCCGCCGGTGCCACCAAGGCTGCCCAGGTTCGCACCCATCCATGTCTACTTTGTTTCATTTTTATAATTTTTTCAATTCAACATTACTTCTATTTTAATTTTTTTAAGAGTACAATTTTATTATTTTTTGTACTATTATTTATTTTCCACCTTTGTTTCGTTTTTTTTTCTTTCCTGATTTTTGTAAAAAATTTTAATTCAAAATTTAACTCATTTCTATTTTTTAAATTTATTTTCATTCTATTTTGCTACTATTATTTAGCTGTCCTGTTTTTTTTCTTTCCTAATTTTCAAACTTTTTTTGCACTTGTAGTTTAAATTTTTCTGTTTCTATATTTTGAACAACAATTGTATACAGTATAACATTTTTAAATAATAGTATTAATTCAAACACTCAATTTGCAAACAATATTTTAAAACCATGCAAACACACTCGATATTTAATCATAGTTTTCATAAATATTTTACATAATACTAGAAATTTAACGTAACTAAACTAAACAACATTAGGAAAATAATTAAACATTACTAAACATTATTTCGAAAGTAACCTAAACTAAACTACTCGTCCTCGACGCCGCCAAAGTCCATCTCGTCGTAGAGCCCGTCGCCGTCGTCGCTGTCGTTGCTGCTGCTGTCGTCGTCCAGGTCCACCACCGACGCGGCTGGCGCCGCCGGCGCAACCATCGAGTCGGCCACAGTGGCGTGGTAGCCAGGGAAGTCCGGCGGGTCCTTTGGGTGGACGGCGACCGGGGCGAACTGCATGTACTCCTGCACGAGGGGCGGCGGCATCGGTGCGTTCTATGACTCCCGGATCGCCGGCAGGTAGCCCGGCATGTCCTCCGGGTCGCCGGCCTCCGCCGCCATCCGCCTGTACTCGAACAGCAACGCCGGCTCTGGTGGAGGGGCGCGGCTGGACCCGGCCGTCCCGCGCGCGCGTGCGACGTTTGCTGCTGCCAAGGCGGGCAGCGCCACGGTCACCGGCGAGGGGCCTGCGCGCCGACGGTTTCGCGGGTCGACCGTGCCTCGCTGCGGCGGAACATCGCGTAGCCATGCCCCGGCGGCCGCCTGCGTGCGGTACAGCGCGACCACCTCCTCGAAGGTGCGCCCATCCCAGAGCTGATGCCGCCACGCGCGGTTGTGCTTTGTGGGCGGACGCGGGCCGGCGTACGCGTGGAGGCGGCGCAGGTGGTCGTCGGCGAGGCGGTCCGCCCAGCCGGGGTTGTTGGGGGCGCACTTGGGGTCGGCGAGTTCCTCCGGCGACATGCGATCCCGGTACAGGCCGACGGTGCGGGCGAAGAGGTGGGTGCCGACCTCAGGCACCGGCGCCACTGGCACACCGTTGACGCTCAGGCGCCACCTCGCCGGTAGGCACACGTCGGGCGCGGTGGGGATGATGAAGTGGGCGAGCTCCTCCGCCTCCTCGAGCGTCAAGTTGGGGCGTGCCATCGCCAACGAGAGGGAGAGGTAGGGCGTACGAGGGAGAGGAAGGGAGCAAGAGGGGCGACGCCGGAGGCAGGGGAGAAGGAGAGGGGAGGCGAGGGGCGGTGCGCGAGCGACGGCGGGGCGAGGCGCTCTTTTATAGGCGTATTTGTGGGCGGGGTGGGTGCCGGCGATCAATGCCGGGGTAGCCGAGCGGTCAAGGGCGCAGAAGGCCAGGCGGCGGCGTGCGAATCGGCGCCGGCGATTAATGCCTGGTAGGCGAGCGGTCAAGGGCGCAGAAGGCCAGGCGGCGGCGTGCGCGGGCGGTCAAGCGATGGCGTGCGCAGGCGGGCGTCAGGCGCGCGGCACGCGGTCAGGCGGTGGCGTGTGAATCGGCGCCGCCCGCGGACCGCCGCCGCCGACGGGACGTCTCACTGTGCCGGCGTTAATGGATTCGCACGCCGTACCGAGCCGGATTAATGTATTAGTCTAATTAGGGTTTAGTACCTGTGGGCCCGCCCTCCTCCTCACGCGGCGTACACCGCCCATGTACATGCGTACTGTCGTGGTTCTAAGCCTGACAGTAGAGTGGGGGGGTAGGTATGGAGAGGCAAGGTCCTAGCTATGGAGAGGTTGTAAACACAAGAGATGTACGAGTTCAGGCCCTTCTCGGAGGAAGTAAAAGCCCTACGTCTCGGAGCCCGGAGGCGGTCGAGTGGATTATATGTATATGAGTTACAAGATGCCGAACCCCTCTACCTGTGGAGGGGGGTGGCTTATATAGAGTGCGCCAGGACCCCAGCCAGCCCACGTAGGAGAGGGTTTAAGGTGAGTTAAGTCCGGGGCGTTACTGGTAACGCCCCACATAAAGTGTCTTTACTATCATAAAGTCTACTTAATTACAGGCCGTTGCAGTGCAGAGTGCCTCTTGACCTTCTTGTGGTCGAGTGAGTCTTCGTGGTCGAGTCCTTCAAGTCAGTCGAGTGAGTCCCTCGTTGGTCGACTGGAAGGTGACCTCTTCTAAGGGTGTCTTTGGGCAGGGTACTTAGATCAGGTCTGTGACCCTACCCTAGGTACATGACCCCATCATTAGCCCCCGAATGGATTGAGGCTTCGAGTGAGGAAGGAGTTGATGTTATTTCCGGTTAACTTTTGCACACTGGTCGTGCGTTGTTCTGGACCAAAGAATCTCTTCGTTGATAGTGACCAACTTGTCTTCAGTCGACTCGATCCATTCTCTTCTTTCGTCGAGTGATCTTTCGGTCTTTGACGATTTCCGAGCGACGGATCACAGGAAATCCCGCGTCTGACAGACCGGTCTGCCGTTCGCGGATTCCGCGGGATGCGAAATTTGGGGAAGCGCGCGAAACGGAGCGGACCGCGGCATTCGGATGGGACGGGATATAGACGCCTCGATCCCTGCGCCGCTTTCTTCGCCACGTATCCCGCCTGCATAACTGTTCCTGGATATGATTAGATTGACCGGGCCCACCTGTCATCCACTCGGAAGGGACCTTATAAATGCGCCCGGTGAGGGTTTTTTGTATAGTGCCTCAGCATTCTCTTTCTCTGCTCCCTTCGTCTCCGCCCGACGCGCTCGCTCTCGCCTCCGCCCAACCTCTCCTCGCGCGTCTCGCCGGCAACCATGGCCAAGGAGAAGACGGCGGCGCTGGAACGCGCGAAGAAGGCGTCGGCGACGGAGAAGGAGAAGAGGAGATCCACCAGCCGCGGCGGGTCTTCGTCTAGATCCCGCCTGCCGAAGGGCTGGGTCCAAGGAGATTGGATCCAGTCGACCATCACGGAGAAAGATCTCCTCGACATGGCCAACGAGGGCTTGATCCCCCATGGAGCTGCGAGGCATCCGGGGAAGGAGTGGCAGCCCCAGCCAGAAGAGGGTGAGTGCGTGCTCTTGGCCACCCATGTTGATCGTGGATTTTCTTTGCCGCCGAGTATTTTCTTCCGTGGTTTCTTGAACTTCTTTGGAGCGCAGCTCCACCACTTTACCCCAAATTCTATCGCCTATCTTGCCGCGTTCGTGTCCATGTGTGAGGGTTTTCTGGGCTGTCGACCGCACTGGGGCTTGTTCAAGCATATATTCACGTGTCGCTCTCAGACCGTGAAGAAGGCGAGCCCAGGCGACGAAAGAACCCGAGTCGTCCAAATGTGTGGGGGCCTGGGGATCCAGGTGAGGAATAAGAGCACCTTCCCAGCCATGACTTTTCCCGAGTCAGTCAGAGGCTGGCAGTCGACCTGGTTCTACTGCCAGGATCAGTCGACGCCGGGGCAGTCGAGTGGACTCCCTCAGTTTACCATGGACCGAGTGAACAAGCCCTCCTCTCTGAAGTTGATTCCGGAGGAGAAAGCTGACGTGAAGATGTTGATGGAGCGCGTGGTACAGTTGGTTCGGGAGGGAGTGACGGGCATGGATCTCCTGGAGGTTTTCCTTAGGCGTCGTATCCAGCCCCTTCAGTTCCGGAGCCACTGCATGTGGTTGTACTGTGGGACTGAAGACGAGACTCGAGTCCATCCAGAAGCAGTCGACGATGTCACTCTGGAAAGATGGATGGCCGCCGTTACCGGAAACAAGGATAACCCACGCGGAGCCAGAAGGATTCCTCCACTCGACCACAACAGTGATCCAAACAAGGTATGCCTGCTCTGCTCTCCACTGTGTTCTTGTCATATTCATTTCTGTTTATTCTGCCAATTGGTCGATTGATCCTTGTCTTGATGTCTATCAGGCCCTCACCGAGCTGTACTCGATGCCCAATGGAGCACAGGCTCCGACTGAGGAGGGTGAGGCGAGTGGGGGCGAGAGCCAGGAGGAGGAGGAATGGGACTCGGACGTTGCTGAGGATGATGATGACGATGACGACGATGACGGTGATGAAGATGACGCTGAAGACGAGGAAGAAGAGGAGGAGGAGGTCGTACCACCGCGCTCAGAAAGGCGGTCGAAGCTTGTCCACGACCCTTCGACTGAACGTGGCAAGGGGGTTGCGACCGTTGCACAGTCGACCAAGCGCCCTCGGACCACCTCTCCGGCGCCGACTGAAAAGGCGCCGAAGCAGCCCCGGGCGGCTCCGTCGAAGCCGACCAAGCTCCTGCCGAAGATGAAGGTGTCCATCCCCACCATATCAGGGTAATCATGCTGCTTAAGTCTTCTTATTTTGTGTGAACTTTGTCTCTGGTTGACGCTGAAGTTAGTCGACTGATTCTTTGGAGTTGCAGTGCTGCTACTTCTGAGACCTCAGCCCGGGCTGATGACCATGAGATGGAGGACGCAGCAACCTCAAAACCAGGTACTATATTCTTAACGCCGTTTTTAGTCGACTGACTCATGATCTCTAATCCTGATTCTTCTCTGTAGCTCCACCCAATGTTGTTATCACTCTCCCTGATGATGATGAGGATGAGGAACCGCTGAAGCGCAGAAAGAGTAGGAAAGCGTCTGCCAGCAGGGTGCCCCAGGATGTGACGGCGCCTGAGACTCTGATTGCGGAGGAAGAGAATACCACTCGACACACTGTGTCCTTCGCAGATCCACTGACGAGTGCTCAGCAGCCCTCCCTCTTCACGACGCACCACGTCCCAGAGGACCAAGCTGGCGCCGCGAAGGAGGCGATACGCCAGGCAGGGATCATGATGGAGCAGTTAAGGACCATCCGGGATGCGAGCCAGGCAGCTTACGACGCCAGTTCCGCCCTTCAAAGCAATGTTCAGGTCAGTCGACCACCGCCTGTTCTGTTAGGATATGCTATCAAAAACTTTTCTTTCTAGAATTTATAGTAGTCACCCACTGGGTGTGTCGATTCAGACTCCGTGTTAGCGGGAGCACGCTGAGTGCACCCGCTGGGTATAGTCCCCAAGGCTAAGGTCGACTGCTGGCAGTCGGCCTTAGGCTTTATAATTTCAGGCTTTCCGTCATTCGACTATGTCGAATGGATTTCGCAAACTGGTCGACTGGTCGACTCTGTCTTCAATAGGATTAGTGGGGGCACGCTGAGTGCACCCACTGGGTGTAGTCTCCAAGGCTAAGGTCGACTGCTGGCAGTCGGCTTTAGGTTTTATAATTTCAGTCTTTGCGTCATTCGAGTATGTCGAATGGATTTCGCAAACCGGTGGGGGCACGCTGAGTGCACCCACTGGGTGTAGTCCCCGAGACTGTGGTCGACTGCTTGCAGTCGATTACAGTCTTAAAGAATACATCTCTCTTTTTTTTTGAGGTCGACTGGTCGACTCTATCTTCGATAGGATTAGTGGGGGCACGCTGAGTGCACCCACTGGGTGTAGTCCCCGAGACTACGGTCGAATGCTTGTATTCGGCTGTAGTCTTAGAAACGTGTGATTTTTCCTTTTTCACTCGGAAGTGAATTATATTTGACATTTAGTCGATTGGTTCTTCGCAGAACTCCTGTGATCTTGTGGCTCGCTACTCTGAGCTGGAAAACAAGCACGTTCAGCTCGAGCTGAACTTGAAGCTGGTTCAGGAGAAACTGACGAAGGCAAAGGAGGAGACCGAAGGTATGTTTGGTGAGACCTTGACGACTGCTTTTCCCTTTGTTTGTTTCAAAATCTGATCTTGCTGTAACTTGCAGGTAAGGTAAGGGAGGCCCAACAGAAGAAAGACCTTGAACTAGCTGAGAAGATCAAGCTTGCTGACGAGAAGTTAGCTTCAGTCACCAAGCTTGAACAAGACAATACCAATCTGAAAGCTGCTCTTGGGATCGCCAACAAGGAGGTCAGTCGACTGAAAACTGATAAAGCTGCCCTGACCGACCAAGTCAGTAAGTTGACTGGGAAGAAAAATGATCTGGAGGCCTTCCTGAGTGGTCTTGCCAAGAAGCTGTTTCTTATGCTTGAAGGTAAACCTCTATGCTCGGCAATTATTTCCAATCGTGGTTTTTCCATTCGACCATCACCTTGACTCGGTGATCGTCCTTGCAGAATTTTGTCAAAACTTTGAAGAAGAAACTAGCCGGCTGGAACCAAACCTCGACCCCGTCAATTCTCCGGTGAACGACGAAGTTGCCATGAATGTTTTCCGACTGGAGTCCCGTGTTGCAGCTGCCGTGGACTATCTTGCAAGGCTGAAGGTCGCCACATCTCGCATCGACTCGACGCTCTGGCCCGGGGAGACACTTCAGAATGACCTTGAGTCGCTGATGGCTCGCTTGAACACGATCCCTGGTCGAGTGCAGGAGTGGAAGAAGTCCTCGGCTCGGTGCGGTGCAGATGTTGCTCTGTGTCTGGCCCGAGTCCACTGCAAAGATGCGCGAGAAGAGAAGCTGGCGGCCCTCCGGGTGGCCAACACCAAGAAACACGACTTCAGGTCCTTTATGGAAACTTTCCTTGCGGCTGCCACTCGGATCGCAGACGGAATTGATCTTGATGAGTTTGTTGCACCTTCCAGCCCTCCGCAGGAGGGGTAAAAAACTTCTTCTAAGCTCGACGCTTTAAATTTGCCTCGGTATGCCGAGTGGAATTGTAACCGATAAACCTTAACGGGCTTAGCGCCTGAGCACTTTCGGTTCCTTTAGATATCGATTCGAACTTGAATTTGGTGCTTGAATATGATTGCTTTTGGCTCGAAATGTCTTTTGCAGGTTCAAAGCAGGGCGCCTTTACTTCAATCGACTTATTCCTTAGTCCACTTAGGCGAGCACTGGGCTGCGGCTAAGCCTCCGAGTGGAAGTCTGGCTTACCATTCGGTACGATTTTTATAACTTAGGCGAGTACTTGGACTGCAGCTAAGCCCCCGAGTGAGAGGTTTGCTCTTCACTCGGTAGGATTTTGATAACTTAGGCGAGCACTGGGCTGTAGCTAAGCCCCCGAGTGAGAGGTTTGCTCTTCACTCGGAAGGATTTTGATAACTTAGGCTAGCACTGGGCTGCAGCTAAGCCCCCGAGTGAGAGGTTTGCTCTTCACTCGGAAGGATCTTGATAACTTAGGCTAGCACTGGGCTGCAGCTAAGCCTCCGAGTGAGAGGTTTGCTCTTCACTCGGTAGGATTTTTGATTACTTAGGCGAGTACTTGGACTGCAGCTAAGCCTCCGAGTGAGAGGTTTGCTCTTCACTCGGTAGGATTTTTGTAACTTAGGCGAGTACTTGGACTGCAGCTAAGCCCCCGAGTGAGAGGTTTGCTCTTCACTCGGTAGGATTTTTGATTACTTAGGCGAGTACTTGGACTGCAGCTAAGCCTCCGAGTGAGAGGTTTGCTCTTCACTCGGTAGGATTTTTGTAACTTAGGCGAGTACTTGGACTGCAGCTAAGCCCCCGAGTGAGAGATTTTCTCTTTACTCGGTAGGATTTTTGTAACTTAGGCGAGTACTTAGACTGCAGCTAAGCCCCCGAGTGAGAGGTTTGCTCTTCACTCGGTAGGATTTTTATAACTTAGGCGAAACGGATTCGCAGCTAAGCCTCCGAGTGGGAGTCTGGCTCACCACTCGGTAGGATTTTTTACAAACTTAGGCGGAACGGATTCGCGGCTAAGTCACCCACTGAGGGGAAATTTTATTAGACAAAATGAAAAGTGACAAAAATTATGGAGGAACTATGACACTATTATTTTGAGGTCCATGAACTACAGAAGTACTTTATTGCAACTCATCCGAGTGATAAAACTTAAGTGTAAAATGGGCGGAGTAGTTCCGCGTTCCAAGCTCGGGGCTCGTCGATATTATGCTCGACGTTGTAAAGACGGTACGCCCCGTTGTGGAGAACCTTGGTGACGATGAAGGGACCTTCCCAAGAAGGAGCAAGCTTGTGTGGTTTGTGCTGATCCACTCGGAGAACCAAATCTCCTTCCTGGAAGGCTCGACCTCTCACATTTCTGGCGTGGAAACGACGCAAATCTTGTTGGTAGATGGTCGACCGGATCAGAGCCATCTCCCTTTCTTCCTCTAAAAGGTCGACTGCGTCCTGCCGCGCTTGTTCAGCTTCTGCTTCGTTGTAGATTTCAACTCGAGGAGCATTGTGGAGAAGATCACTCGGCAAGACTGCTTCAGCTCCGTAGACCAAGAAGAATGGAGTTCTTCCGGTCGACCGATTAGGTGTGGTCCGCAGTCCCCAAAGCACTGAGGGAAGTTCGTCGACCCAAGCTCCAGCTGCATGCTTGAGATCACGCATCAGTCGGGGTTTCAATCCCTTGAGAATCAGGCCATTGGCTCGCTCTGCTTGTCCATTCGACTGCGGATGGGCGACTGAAGCGTAGTCGACCCGTGTGCCTTGAGAGTTACAGAAATCTCTGAATTCCTCCGAGTCAAAGTTCGACCCATTATCCGTAATGATGCTGTGCGGGACTCCATATCTGAATATTAGTTCCCTGATGAAGCTAACAGCAGTACCGGCGTCAAGGTTCTTGATTGGTTTAGCCTCAATCCACTTGGTGAACTTGTCGACTGCCACCAGTACATGCGTGAAGCCACTTCGCCCTGTTCTCAAAGGACCGACCATGTCCAACCCCCATACTGCGAAAGGCCAGACGAGTGGAATGGTCTTCAGGGCTGATGCAGGCTTGTGCGACATATTCGAGTAAAACTGACATCCCTCGCACTTATCCACTATCTCCTTTGCCATCTCATTCGCCTTTGGCCAGTAAAATCCGGCTCGGTATGCTTTGGCCACGATGGTCCGAGAGGACGCGTGATGACCACAAGTCCCCGAGTGAATATCATTAAGGATGATTCGACCTTCTTCCGGCGTTATGCACTTCTGACCGACTCCAGTCGCGCTTTCTCTGTATAACTGTCCTTTGATTACGGTAAAGGCCTTAGATCGGCGGACGATCTGTCGAGCCTCTTCCTCATCCTCCGGGAGCTCTTTTCTCAGGATATACGCGATATATGGAACTGTCCAATCGGGAATGACCACCAAGATCTCCATGACCAAGTCGACCACTGCTGGGACTTCAACCTCAGTCGGATCTGTGGCACTCTTGGGCTGTGGAGCTTCTTCGGTGAAAGGATCTTCTTTGACTGACGGAGTGTGTATATGCTCCAAGAACACACCACTCGGAATGGCTTCTCTCTTGGATCCTATCTTTGCTAGATCATCAGCTGCTTGATTTTTCAGTCGGGGTATATGATGGAGCTCCAACCCCTCGAACTTCTTTTCCAGCTTCCTCACTGCACTGCAGTATCCAGTCATGGCTGGGCTTCTCACGTCCCACTCCTTCATCACTTGGTTGACCACTAAATCCGAGTCGCCATAGACCATCAGGCGACGGACGCCGAGTGAAATGGCCATGCGCAACCCATATAAGAGGGCCTCATATTCTGCCTCATTGTTGGAGGAATCAAAGTGAATCTGGAGCACATATCTGAGCTTATCTCCTCTGGGGGAAACCAGGACAACCCCAGCACCGGAACCATTCAACATCTTAGAGCCATCAAAGAACATGGTCCAATGCTCCGAGTGAACTTCAGTCGGCTGCTGCTGTTCAATCCACTCGGCGAGGAAATCTGCTATTGCCTGGGACTTAATGGCTTTCTTTGCCTCAAACTTGATATCAAGGGGAAGAAGTTCAATCGCCCATTTGGCCACTCGACCAGTTGCATCTCTGTTGTGCAAAATCTCTGATAGTGGAGCGTCGCTGACGACTGTGATGGAATGATCAGAGAAATAATGAGCAACCTTCTTTGTGGTCATGTATATTCCATACACAAGCTTCTGATAATGAGGATATCTCTGCTTGGATGGAGTCAAGACTTCAGACAAATAATACACTGGGCGCTGAACTTTGAGAGCTTTTCCTTCTTCTTCCCGCTCGACCGTAAGCACAGTACTGACGACTTGTCCTGTGGCTGCGATATAGAGCAACAGAGGCTCTTTGCTGATTGGAGCAGCAAGCACCGGCTGGGTGGAGAGCAGAGCTTTTAGCTCGGCAAACGCTGCATCAGCTTCTGGAGTCCACTCGAACTTGTCTGCCTTCTTCATCAGTCGGTAAAGAGGCAATGCCTTTTCACCGAGTCGTGAGATGAATCGACTTAATGCGGCCAAGCATCCAGTAAGCTTCTGGACATCGTGCACTCGCACAGGGCGTTTCATTCGGAGAATAGTGCCGATCTTCTCTGGATTAGCGTCGATTCCTCGTTCGGAAACGAGAAAACCGAGTAACTTGCCACCAGGAACTCCAAATGTGCACTTTGATGGATTGAGCTTGATATCATACCTTCTGAGGTTGGCAAATGTTTCGGCGAGATCAGCGAGCAGGTCGGAACCTTTTCGTGACTTGACAACGATATCATCCATATATGCTTCCACATTCCGACTGATTTGAGTGAGTAGACACTTCTGAATCATTCGCATAAATGTGGCTCCGGCATTCTTGAGGCCGAATGGCATGGTGATATAGCAGAAGCACCCGAATGGAGTGATGAAAGCTGTTTTTATCTCGTCGGGTCCGTACAGACGGATCTGGTGGTACCCGGAGTAGGCGTCTAGAAAAGACAGTCTCTCGCATCCCGCGGTCGAGTCAACAATTTGATCTATGCGAGGGAGAGGAAAATGATCTTTCGGGCAGGCCCGGTTGATGTGCTTGAAATCAATGCACATTCGGAGCGATTTGTCCTTCTTAGGAACCATGACGACATTAGCGAGCCACTCGGAGTGGTATATCTCTCGGATAAATCCTGCCGCCAACAGTCGAGCCACTTCCTCACCAATGGCTTTTCTCTTCTGGACGGCGGACCGCCGAAGATGCTCTTTGACTGGTTTTGCAGATGAGTCGACTCTTAGGCGATGCTCAGCCAGTCCCCTGGGAACACCTGGCATGTCAGCGGGCTTCCATGCAAAAATGTCCCAGTTCTCACGGAGGAACTGGATGAGCGCTTCTTCCTATTTCGGGTCGAGTGTTGTGGAGATGTGGGTCGGAGCTGCATCGGGGTCGGTCGGGTGAATGTGAACAGGCTTCGTCTCACCGGACGACTGAAATGCAGACTCTGTGGCGGGTTTCTTGGATCGCAGCAAATCACTCGGATCTGCATTTTGCTTGTATTCTTCGAATTCGACCGCTGTCACCTGGGAATCGGCAATCTTTGAGCCCTTCTGAAAGCACTCTTCTGCCTTTTTCCGATCACCGGTGACAGTGATCACTCCTTTGGGGCCGGGCATCTTCAATTTGAGGTACACGTAACATGGTCGAGCCATGAACCGTGCGTAAGCTGGTCTCCCCAAAATGGCATGATATGCACTCTGAAAATCCACGACCTCAAACGTCAACTTTTCTTTGCGAAAATGTTTCGAATCACCAAACACCACGTCCAGAGCTATTTGGCCGAGTGACTCGGCTTTCTTCCCTGGTATAACTCCATGAAAGCTCATGTTACTGGTGCTCAGTCGGGACATCGGAATGCCCATTCCTTTCAGTGTGTCTGCATACAACAAATTCAGCCCGCTTCCACCGTCCATCAGCACTTTTGTCAGTCGAGTGCCTTCGACAACTGGATCGACCACCAAAGCTTGCCTCCCAGGGGTGGCAATATGAGTCGGGTGATCAGATTGGTCGAATGTGATGGGTATTTGGGACCATTTCAGATAATTTGCTTTTGCTGGGGCAACCATGTTCACCTCTCGGTTAATGACTTTCAATCGACTCTTGCTTTCCACATCTGCAAAGATCATCAGAGTGGAGTTGATATGCGGATATCCTTCCTCACTGTCCTCCTTGTCTTCGGCCTTGTCCGACTCCTTCTCCTTGTCCTTAGACTGTTTTCCCTGAAACTGCTGGATCAGGAGTCGACATTGGCGAGTGGTATGCTTCGGGTAGATGATATTCCCCTCTTCGTCTTTCTTCGTGTGGATGTGACATGGCATATCCATCACGTCGTTCCCTTCTTTATCCTTTACCTTCTTAGGGTTCCAGGATCCTTTTGGTTTCCCTTTAAACTTTCCCTGAGTCACGGCCAGAGCCTCTCCAGGAGCTGCCGGTTCAGCCTTCCGCTTCTGTTTCCGACTGGTGTTTCCCTTTTCCGACTGACTCGGCTTGTGCTTGCCGCTTCGGAGTCGGTCTTCTTCTTCGCCGTTGGCGTACTTGGTAGCAATCTCCATCATCCGACTCAAGGTCATGTCACCGGTTCGACCAAACTTCAAACTCAATTCTCTGTTCTTGACGCCATCTTTAAAGGCGCAGACTGCCTGATGATCAGACACATTCTCCACAGTATGGTGCAAAGTGATCCATCTCTGAATATACTCTCTGAGAGTCTCATTGGTCTTCTGCACGCAGACTTGCAACTCTGTCAGTCCAGCTGGTCGCTTGCAAGTTCCTTCAAACGTTCTGATGAACACTCGGGACAGATCTTCCCAAGTGTAAATGCTGCTAGGAGGTAATTGAGTCAACCATGCCCTGGCAGAACCTTCCAGCATGAGGGGCAAATGCTTCATGGCCACCTCGTCGTTCCCACCACCAATCTGAACTGCCACTCGGTAGTCCTCAAGCCAAGTTTCAGGCTTAGACTCACCAGTGAACTTGCTGACTCCTGTTGCCAACCTGAAATTGGGAGGGATAACTGCGGCTCTGATAGCTCTGCTGAAACATTCAGGACCAGAAACATGCACTCGACTGCTTGTGGGCGCATCTCTGTCGAGTCCGCCTCGATGGGCTCTGTTCCGGTCGACCAAACCTTGCACGATAATGGATCGCGCGTCGAAGCCTGGTTCTCTGGGGTCGACTGGAACTCTTCGCCCTACTGAACTGACCTGTCATCTTGCTGCCGAGGAGCGTAAGACCCACCCCTCGGAGGGGAATTGGGCACTCGACGCCTATCATCTCGGTCGAGTCGGTCACCATATTGGTCTCGCCGATTCTCGCGCCCTTCACGCCGCGGAGGCGATCTGGGACTGTGAGCCGACTGAACCGTATTCGCAGCGACGGATCGACTGTGAATTCTGTTGCGCGACTGCGACACGGCTGAATTCTGGTCTCCTGCTGCCCGGAGCAGATCCCTGATCTGCATCAAGCCTCTGCCAGCTTCCGACTGAGAGGGCTGGATGGACTCTGCTATACGGGTCGCAGCTGCTAAATTCTGGATTGGGGTTCGATATACCTGAGTCGGCGGGAAGAGTTGACGTCGACTGGTGTCGGGAACTCGTTGCCGCGCGCGCTCGTCGAGTGCTCGCTGAAGATTCTCCAGTCGAGTGCGTTCGGCCAAATTGGCCAAACGTGCCTCCTCCAAGGCGCGAGCCTCGGGGGTTTCTCCTGCGATGGGAGTACGCAGGACATCCACGTTCCTGCGGCGAAGTTCCTCTCTTTGCAGAGAGTCGAGTGGCTCGGGCTGGTACTCTTCGTGGTCTCGTGCGGGGTCGCCTCCGTCGCCTGCTCCACCATCACGGGCGAAGCCAGGGGGACTGCGGGGCCCGTCGACCATCAGGAATTTCCGCCGCTGGATCACTGCTATCGCACTCGGATGCGGTCTCTACGGAGCCAGTCGACAGATCGAACAGGCCGTAGAGAGATTCGTCGGGCTCGATTGCCGCAACTTGGGTGGTGGCCGTCTGGCGAGCCACCGCGTGCCTCACCCACCGCTGAATCCTCGACCGGCCCGAGCGCTTGCGCTGGCGGGAGACCGGGAGGGTGGTCGATGGGGATGTCGACCGATACGGGGTCGACGGTTGCCGCAGCAGAACGCCGCGGACACATGCGCGAAAATGCGTCGCACCGCGGACGGGGAGCGCATCAACGTCGAGTGGAGCCTCCTGGAGCCAGGCGGAGTCGTCGGCGATGAAGGTGAGAGCGCCGAGACGGATCTCTCGACCCTCGACCAAAACTCCAGCAGCCACCATGATGAAAGTACTCGGAAGAATCGCAACTTCTCCACAAAATCGCTAAAACACCTGCCCCACGGTGGGCGCCAACTGTCGTGGTTCTAAGCCTGACAGTAGAGTGGGGGGTAGGTATGGAGAGGCAAGGTCCTAGCTATGGAGAGGTTGTAAACACAAGAGATGTACGAGTTCAGGCCCTTCTCGGAGGAAGTAAAAGCCCTACGTCTCGGAGCCCGGAGGCGGTCGAGTGGATTATATGTATATGAGTTACAAGATGCCGAACCCCTCTACCTGTGGAGGGGGGTGGCTTATATAGAGTGCGCCAGGACCCCAGCCAGCCCACGTAGGAGAGGGTTTAAGGTGAGTTAAGTCCGGGGCGTTACTGGTAACGCCCCACATAAAGTGTCTTTACTATCATAAAGTCTACTTAATTACAGGCCGTTGCAGTGCAGAGTGCCTCTTGACCTTCTTGTGGTCGAGTGAGTCTTCGTGGTCGAGTCCTTCAAGTCAGTCGAGTGAGTCCCTCGTTGGTCGACTGGAAGGTGACCTCTTCTAAGGGTGTCCTTGGGCAGGGTACTTAGATCAGGTCTGTGACCCTACCCTAGGTACATGACCCCATCACGTACAGCGGGCCGTACTGCCACATACAGTCACGCGCCTCCCTACGCCGCGGTACGTCGCCCCAACCTTAATTTCTCATCCTACCCCTACTCACTTATCCTCACGAAAGGGTATCTTCTAATCTGGACCGTTGATGTGTCCAGGGGTTGTACCGAAGAAGATGTGAATATTTACTAGGCCATCTAGTATGGAGCCAGAGAATTTATTATCATTGAGAGCTATAACTACAATGTTCTTCAGCATACCAAATTGTGCGGGGATTGGTCCAGTCATGCTGTTTTCAGAGAGATCAAGTGCCTCCAGATTCTCCAACATCATGATGGATTCTGGGATTTCTCCAGTTAGTTGGTTGTCGCCGAAGCTTATCTTATGGATATCACACTTAGATTTCACAGTGTAGCTGGAAACCTGCCGGTTAACTTGTTCCTGATTGCTGTAAATTCTAGTAGATTCTGAGAGAGGTTTCCAACATAGTTAGGAAGACTCCCAATGAATGAGTTTGTTGATATGGCAAGGATTTGAAGCTTCCTACAGTTGCAAAGGCTGCCCAAGAAATCAAGGTTCCCTTGGAGGTGATTCATTCGGATATCGAGATGCAAAAGAGATCTGATGTTGCCAAGTGTTGATGGTACTGTTCCGGTCAACATATTTGATTCCAATTCCAAGAACTGTAGATCGGACAAGTTCCGTAGGAAGGCAGGAAAGGAGCCCGTAAGTTGATTGTATGAAAGATGCAGCACAGTGAGTTGGCTGAGTTTCCCCAGTTCCACTGGAATCTGGCCGCTTAGGTTGCAAAATGAGATGTCAAGCACGGAGAGCATGGTTAGGTTGCCGAGCACACTAGGGATTGACCCAACAAGGTAATTCTTGCCCATGGAAACAAAGGAGAGTCGTGGCAATTTAGCGAGCCATGTTGGCACAACATCGGCAAAAATATTTCCAGCAACCGAGAGTGACTCAAGGTTATGGCAGTTTGCTAGGCCTGATGGGAGATGACCAGTAAATTTGTTCCGATAGAGGGATATCTTTCGTAACAGGGGGAGATTAAAGCTTTTTTTTTTAAGGAGGGGGAGATTAAAGCTTTGGTTGCTTGGTATAGGCCCAGTTAAGTTGGTTCCCAGGTACATGATCTCAAGCCTAGACATGTTGAATATGGTAAGAGGTACTGGACCTGACAAACTGTTGTGGCCAAGGTCAGAATTCTAATACGAGGTAAGAGCATCTCCAGCCGTTCGCCCCCCCAGGACGCATAAAAATCGCCCCTATGGGCGAGCCGGCGATACAATCGGCGCTGGGGGCGGTTTTGCGCCCATTCGTCGCCCACAGGCACCGAGATTGGCCCACTTTTCAGCTCCCTTTCTGCGAATAAAGGGCCCATATGGGCAAGAATGGGCCTATATTCGGCATAGTTCGCCGTGCCTCGGCGTTCAATTATCAACATAAATATATTTTTATCACATATTTCATCACAGAAAAATCAAATAATTCAAGAAAATAGTACAACAACAAATAGTTCGAAACAAATTATATAGTTCAACAAATAAAAACTCATATTTCATCACATGTCGCGCCCGGCGTCGCCCTTGAGCCTCCATAGGTGCTCCACCAGATCGCTGCAGCTGATGATGCACCTGCGATTCTCGGATCTCCTGACGCATACTGAGGTAGGCAGTCCAGGTTGCCGCTAACTGGTGATCAACTTCGGCTAGAGGACCCTGCCTGTAGTATGGTTCAGTGTCAAACACTGGTTCTTCTTGCTCGCTCTCGATGATCATGTTGTGCAAGATGACACAGCAAGTCATGATCTCCCACATTTAATCTTTTGATCAGGTCTGAGCGGGATACCGGACAACAGCAAATCGAGATTGGAGCACACCAAATGCCCGCTCGACATCCTTCCTGCAAGCCTCCTGAATCTTCGCAAACCAGGCGTTCTTGCCTCCTGGCACAGGGTTTGAGATCGTCTTCACAAATGTCGACCATCTCGGATAGATGCCATCAGCTAGATAGTACCCCTTGTTGTAGTGCCGCCGATTGATCTCGAAGTTCACCGGAGGAGAATAACCTTCAACAAGCTTGGCAAAGACAGGAGAGCACTGCAGCACGTTGATGTTATTGTGAGTTCCTGGCATACCAAAGAAGGAGTGCCAAATCCAGAGGTCCCGTGTGGCCACCGCCTCAAGTACCACACTGCAACCGCCTTTGGCACCTTTGTACATCCCCTGCCAAGCAAATGGGCAATTCTTCCATTTCCAATGCATGCAGTAGCCTTCGAGACGATGCCAGTTCTTTGCTTTCACCCGCCCCGGAGCCGAGCCACCTCGCCGCGGCTTTTCATTGCTCGCCAGCAGCTGGGCGAGGGCGGCGAGCACCATGAGATGCTCTTCTTCCTGGACGCATGCCTCGGCTTCCTCCTCCAGCAGCGCGGCGAGCGCTTCCTCGTCATCCGAGTCCACGCCGAGGCAGGCAAATCGCCGAGCACCTTGCGCCCGGTGGGCGTGCAACCGCCGCTAAACTGCCCCTCCGCGGCCGGAAACGGCAGCCGGAAACGCCCAGCTGCTGTTGTAGGGCCTGCCGCGGTGAACCTCTGCTATTTTTCCGGCGGGGAATGGCTATCTAGTGGTGAAGGGCGGCAGCGCCGGGATATAGCTAGTGGCGGCCGAGGGCGCGGGGGGTGGGAGGCGAGTCGGGGAAAAAATCTTGACTTTTCACCTGACAGTGTGGGCCAGCCGTGCTTTTCCCTTGCGCCGGAGCCCCCGGTCGCCCCCCAGTGCGCCGGGTTTGGCCTGCGGCTGCCGGGCGAAAAGAAGGGTCGAACCGGCGCTTTTCGTCGTCTTGGGGGCATGACTTGGGCGTTTTTTGGCGCCGGCCCGAAAAAATGGTTTGATCTTGGGGGTGCGGCTGAAGATGCTCTAATCTTGCAAGAACATCAGGGATGGAGCCAGTGAGGCTTGTGTTGGTGAGGTTGAGGACATGGAGGAAAGAAAGGGTACCAAGATGAGGGATGAGGCCTCCTTGGAGCGGCATATCCGGCAGCGACACAGCAGTCACACGTTGCTGATGTCGCCGGCTGCACGACACACCCACCCAGCTGCAGAAGGACTTGTTTCTTGTCCAGCCATCGCGAAGGATGCCGAGGGGGTCCGAGAGCTGGGATTTGAATGCGAGCAGCGCCGCAAGATCACCGGTGGTGTTGCTGCCGGCGTGATCCGAAGCATCTGCTGCCCCAGCCGCCGCTGACAGCAACAGTACGGATGCTAATAGCTGTAGGTGGTGAATGTGCAGTGGAAGTTGGCCCATGGTTTTCGTCTCTGAGGAACTTGTTTTTGGTTCCTTTCTCTGCGCTCTAGATCGCCTCTTAAACACCCAACCCATCAGATCGTAATCATGTTGGGCGTCAACGTCAAGTAGCCACCCACCATCGACCTTGACTCCAGCTTTCACATTATGCAATCAACGCTTGGTGTTTCATTGCTGATAGGGATGTAACTGGACATGACCCTGACCTTGACCCTGACTAGACCCCCACCAACACACGGCGGTCCTCTAACGTCCCTACAAAGACCAGAAAAGCAGAGCCCGAGTAAACCACCAGCAAAGGAGTAGAAATTTCTGCCGTCAAACACAACCCCACTAAAATGAGATCATGATCTGTAGCAGCAAAACCATGGGTAACTTCCCGGTTGGCTTCATTCCAAAGACCTTGGCTTGGCTTATACAGTATTGATGTAACACAGCCCTTCGACTACCAGTGCCATGTACTCCCTCCGTCCGGAAATACTTGTCATCAAAATAGATGAAAATGGATGTATCTAGAACTAAAATACATCTAGATGCATCTATTTCAATGACAAGTATTTCCGGACTGAGGGAGTAGTTTCGTGGTGCTCCGTTTGATACGATGGAACGGGTCGAAGCCAGCGCTCCCGTCCCTATCGGAATCATGGTCTGCAGCAACTTTGTAATGGAAATCCATGTAGCAGATCAAGTGGGCACACTGATGTACTTACATTCAGCTCGGCTGTTACTCATGCTTGCTGAAGGTGATCCGACTTACACACAACAGAAAATAGCATCGACATAAAAAAAGAAGAAGGCAAAAGGACCATATCGTCACAAAAAATATATCAATCCGCCTTCTTCTAGCTAGGGCAGCAGTAAAGCTTGACATATAGGTGAAGGAAAAAAACCGTGTACCATGTCGCTTATCTTTATCTTTACCTAATAATAAAGTATCGATCGCTACTGGCCGCTCACCGTCACGGTATTTTTAAGAAAAATCTTGCAGTTTTGTCTAATCCAGTGCGCAGTCCATGAGTAAAAAAACGTTTCGCTAGGGTAACCGCCCTCAATTTCCCCTCCGCGCCACCACGCACGTGAGATGCCCGTCCACCTGTTTTCGTGCCGCCACCCACCGGAGACCACTTGCCGGCCGCCACTGACGAGGGCCCCACGCCGGCGATCTCCTCTCAGCCCACCTGCCTCCCCTTTCCTCTCTGTTCTTTTGCTTCTCTCTCCGCCCGTTGTTCATCCGCGACCGACCGAGCTCGCCCCAATCCATGGCCCTCTCCTTCCGCCCAGATCTGGCCCGTCGAGACTAGCCATTGAGTATTGCCAGGCAACGCTACTTGTGCACTTTAGTGATACACGTTCCATATAGCTTTTTTGCGTGTATATATATATCCTCGTATCTTCTCTTGTGTCATAAGTTGTTCCTGCAGATACTTGATTGTTATCTTGGTTTGAGAATTTCGGATAGTGGTCATATAAACAAAACCAATAATATAAGAGACAAAAGCTTTTAAGCAAAGAGAAAAACAAAGAACTTGTAAGCAATAGCCATAGCATCGTCACATTGCATATCAAATTGCCGTACTTGATAATCTTGGATCAACCTGAGAGAAACATCAGAAACCATACACATATAGCATACTTGGGATAGAAAGTCTATATATTTTGTCTCTCATAGGTTGTGCACAAGTTTCATATCCGCCAATTGAGCAATTGTGCAACAAGAGCGTTTTCCGTGCATTCCACATTTTGTGCCCATTTCTTGGTTGTACAACCCCATTTATCTATGCATCTGTGTGTTTCTGTGTGCAAGTGCCACTCCTTGCTATTGGTCTACTTGTTTCACTTGTGAATTTGTGAATCTCTTTCAACAATATTGAGTCTTGCTAACAATTGCATAAATTTTGTGCCACTATCCTAACCAAGCTCCTCAATAAGCTTTACTTGTCTAGGTGTGAGAAACAAACACGGTACGAATTCTATTATCATAACATTACATTGAGTGATACTCGATACATCATCAATCTTCGGAAAAGATAACTTTGGTTTTGTTCTCTCATTTCCTACTCACCACTACTTAATCATGATGGATAGACCGAGCACTTCTTCAAATCCACTTTCGACGAGCATGACACACCGAACGACTAAATATCCAAGACCCGACTCTTTGGCGTGCAACGAGCCTTGCATCAAGAAAACGAAGCTTTGGGCGACCGCATCGAGTAACTCGCCACCGACTTGCGTCAATCCGAAGAAAAAACAAGAGACTACCTCGACGCCAAGCTTTCTACCCAAATGGAAGAGTTTTGTGCCATGATGGTTAACCGCGCTTCTTCCACTTCGTCTTGGTCATGACCACCAAGAACGTCAAGCTTCAAAAAAAATCCGTTCCATGGCAATAGTTCACAAGACCACATTAGAGCATTGACCTACAACATTTGCATAATTCATTCAATTTCATCATGAAATGCGTGATCGTGCAACTGACATTCAACTCCAAAATAATTTGATTGAGTGTATATGGACTCACCTTGGCAACCAATAAATGTATTGAATCGATTTTTTCAATGTATATGTGACAATTTAAGTTTCATTCGGTTTGTAAACTATGAAATTTTTATTTGGTTGTAAATTATTTTTTATTATTGTGTAAAACTATGTGATTTTTTTGGTTGTGCAATGCTTTATTATAGTTTAAATATACAAATGAAAACATTGTGCACATTTGACCGCTGGCCAGCCTGACGGACCAAATGGGTAAACCAGTTGGGCGCACTCCACTGCCATGAAAAGACAAATGCGTCTGGATGCAGCATCTTTACCCATCCTAAACGGATGAAATTTGTGTCTGGTCAGTTGGCCTTACGAGCTGGGGGGCCGGGGCGTGAAGTGGAGGTTGCGCGACGCAGTGCGGGCGTTGTCCCTACTCTCGTGGTTTGGATGGAGGCAAACATGACGAGGCGAGATTCAACGGCTGAGAGCATCTTCAGTCGCGCCCCCAACAGCCCCTCAGGGCGATTTTTTTCGTGCCGGCATCGAAAAAATCCACAGTCACGCCTTCAGGACGCCGAAATCCGCCAGCTCGATTTGTTTTTGGGCCCGGCGATCTCAGGCCAAACCCAGCGCACTGGGGGCCGCTCGTGGGGTCCGGCGGCAGGGAAAAACACGCCTGGGCCACACTGTCAGGCGAAAAGTCAAGGCAATTGTCCAAACTCACCCCCCACCCCCGCGCGCTCGATCGCCACCCTACCGATCCAGTCGCCACCCACCGCCCACCATCGCTTGATAGGCCTTCCCCACCGGAAAAAGAAAGAAGGTTTCGCCGTGGCAACCTCTCCACCACCTTCCTGGGCGAGTTTCCCAGTGCTCCGGCCACGCGGGGAGGGATACCGGTGGCTGTGCGCCCACCACGCCTGCCAGATGCTCGGCGATTTGTCTTCTCGGTGAATGGACTTGAACGATGAGGAGGCGCTCATGGCACTGCTGGAGGAAGAAGCCGATGCCACCGTCCAGGACGAGGAGCATCTCATGGTCCTCGCAACCCTGGCCGGCCTGCTCGCGAGCAATGAAAAGCCACAGCGAGGTGGCTCGGCGCCGGGGTGGCTGAAAGCAAAGAACCGGCATCGTCTAGAAGGCTATTGCATGCTCTACTCCGACTACTTCGCCGACGCTCCACTGCATGCCGACAAAGTATTTCAGCGCCATTATCGGATGAGCCGAAAGCTTTTCCTCAGAATTGTGAATTCCATCCGGGAGTTCGACAGCTACTTCAAGTGCAAGAAGGATTGCACCGGCAAACTTCGATTCACCTCAATCCAGAAGTGCACGACAGCGACGAGGATGCTTGCATATGGAGCTCCCGGTGATTCCCTGGACGACTATGGGCGCATGACCGAGTCCACGATCATTGAGTGTTTCTACAAGTCCTACAGGACAAAGTGTTTGGACCGCAATACTTGCGATCACCCAATGCTGAAGACACTGCTCGGATCCTAGCACAGAATGCAGCAAGACGGTTTCCTGGGATGCTTGGAAGCATCGACTGAATGCTTTAAAAATGGAAGAACTATCCATTTGCTTGGCAGTTGATGTACAAAGGCGCCAAAGGCGGTTGAAGTGTGGTACTTGAGGCAGTGGCCACACAGGACCTCTGGATTTGGCACTCCTTCTTTGGTATGTCAGGAACTCACAATGACATCAACGTGCTATAGTGCTCTCCTGTCTTTGTGAAGCTTGTTGAAGGTCATTCTCCTCTAGTGAACTTCATGGTCAATGGGCGGCACTACAACAAGGGATACTACCTAGCTGATGGCATCTATCCGAGATGGTCTACATTTGTGAAGACTATCTCAAACCCTGTGCCAGGAGGCAAGAACTCCCACTTTGCAAAGGTTCAGGAGGCTTGCAGGAAGGATTTTGAGCGGGTATTTGGTGTTCTCCAATCTCAATTTGCTGTTGTCCGGTACCCCGCTCAGACCTGGTCAAAAGATCAAATGTGGGATATCATGACTTACTGTGTCATCCTGCACAACATGATCATTGAGAGCGAGCAGGAAGAGCCAGTATTTGACACTGAACCATATTACAGGCAGGGTCCTCTTGCGGAAGTTGATCATCAGCTACCTGCAACCTGGACTGCCTTTCTCAATATGCGTCAGGAGATCCAAGACCCGCGGGTGCATCAACAATTGCAGCAGGATCTAGTGGAGCACCTATGGAGGCTCAAGGGCAACGCCTAACTCGACGCGTGATGAAATATGAGTTTTTATTTGTTGAACTATATAATTTATATTGAACTATTTGTTGTTGAACTATTTGATTTTTATTGATTTTTTGTGATGAATTATGTGATAAAAAAATAATTTGTTTCGAACCACAGCGAATATGGCCCTTTTTTTGCCGAAAATGGGCTGAGAAGCGGGCAAAATAGCGCCTAAAATGGGACCGATATTGGCGCCTTGGGGCGGCGTCTAGGAACCCAATCGCCCCAGAGCCGATTTCGTGCCTGCTCACCCCCAGGCGACAGTTTTTAAGCATCCTGAAGGGCCAACAGCTGGAGATGCTCTGACACAAGTGTGATCGTGGGTCTGGCAAGGTGACCAGTTTGGGTGACTTGATCGGTCGACCGAGCGTGTCTTTTGTCTTTTTCTTCAACCTTGTAAATGTACTTTTGTTTTCTTACTTCATCAGATTCTATGCATTTTTTTTGAAAATACAGATTCTATGCCAATTTGTAATGACGCCGATAATGCCCACACGTATAGGCGTTAAGGGGTCTGCCCACACAATTTGTATGGTGTTTTAGAGTATTAGCCCATACATCTACGTGTGGGCAAAACAAGTAATGGCCACACGCCTTTTTTTCCTCACGGTCCCTTTCACACATGCCTACGTGTGGGCAAAATAGATAATGTCCACATGCCCATACTTCAGGTCTCCTATCTTATGGTCTACACGCCCCGCGTGACAGTTACCACGCGTCCCCGCAGTTGCCATGGTCTGGACCCTCTTCCATGTTCATTTAACTGCAGTTGCCATGTCGCTGAACTACAGTTGCCATGTCGGACAACTACAGTTTCCATGTATGGTCTGGTCTACTGCAGTTGCCATGATTTCAAAACGTTAGGAGTTGCCACCTACTAACACTGGGCAGTTGCCATGTAGCACTACAAAAAAGGCATGGCAAAAAAACATGTTCAGGTAAAAGAGAGAGCTGCCATGTGCTCACAAGCATGCTAGGGCAGTTACCATGTAAAAAAAGAGTTATCATCTGCTTACGTGGACGTTAGGGCAGTTGCCATGTATCATGCAGAAACACATGGCAACTCGGGTAGAAGAGAGTTGCCATCTTCTTACAAGCAAAGCTATGGCAGTTGCCATGTACCCTGCAGAAACACATGGCAACTGCCAGCTTTGTGTGTGGGCGAGGAGACGAGCGTGTGGGAGAAGTGATAAACGCCCACATACCACCCCCTCTGCGTGCGTGAAAACTGGTGTGTGGGCGAATTGCTAAACGCCCACACACCAGCCCCCCGTGTGGTCAAAAAGAACGTGTGGGCGACCGGAAAAATGCCCACACACCAGTCCAGTCCTACGTGGCACACAAAAACTAGTAGAGCGCGCCAAGAATTGTGCAGAATTGGTTGGACGAGGATCCATACGTGTGGCGAGTTGCCAGACGCCCGCACGTGTGGGCGTTAGAGCATCTCCAGCCGCGCCCCCAACTGCCCCCCAGGCAACTTTTTCGGCGCCGGCGCCAAAAAAATGCCCCAGTCGTGCCTCTAGGACGACGAAAATTGCCGGTTCGGCCATTTTTTCCGCCCGGCAGCCGCAGGCCGAACCTGGCGCGCTGGGGGGCGCTTGGGGGCTCTGGCGCAAGGGAAAAGCCGTCAGGTGAAAAGTCAAGATTTTTCTTCCCCGACCTGCCTCCCAACCCCGCGTTCTCGGCCGCCACTAGCTATATCCCGGCGCCTGCTACGTCTTGAGCTTGCGTTGGTTTTCCTTGAAGAGGAAAGGGTGATTCGACAATAGTAGCGTAAGTATTTCCCTTAGTTTTTGAGAACCAAGGTATCAATCCAGTAGGAGGCTTCTCAACAAGTGCCACAAACCTACACAAACAAACAAGGAACTCGCAACCAACGCAATAAAGGGGTTGTCAATCCCTTCACGGCCACTTGCGAAAGTGAGATCTGATAGATATAATATGATAACATAAATATATTTTTGGTATTTTACAATATAGATGCAGAAAATAAAGATGCAAATAAAAGTAAATTGGAAGCAAATATGATAAGAGATAGATCCGGGGGCCATAGGTTTCACTAGAGGCTTCTCTCGAGAGCATAAGTATTACGGTGGGTGAACAAATTACTATTGAGCAATTGATAGAAAAGCGAATAATTATGAGATTATCTAGGCATGATCATGTATATAGGCATCACGTCCGTAACAAGTAGACCGACTCCTGCCTAAATATACTACTATTACTCCACACATCGACCGCTATCCAGCATGCATCTAGAGTATTAAGTTCATAACAACAGAGTAACGCATTAAGCAAGATGACATGATGTAAAGGGATAAACTCAAGCAATATGATATAAACCCCATTTTTTTATCCTCGATGGCAACAATACAATACGTGTCTTGCAACCCTTTCTGTCACTGGATAAGAACACCGCAAAATTGAACCCAAAGCTAAACACTTCTCCCATGGCAAGAACGACAATCTAGTAGGCCAAACCAAACCGATAATTCGAAGAGACTTGCAAAGATAACTCAATCATATAAAAGAATTCAGAGAAGATTCAATTATTATCCAAAGAAAAACTTGATCATAAACCCACAATTCATCGGATCTCGATAAACATACGACAAAAAGAGATTACATCGAATAGATCTCCACAAGAGAGGGGGAGAACATTGTATTGAGATCCAAAAAGAGAGAAGAACTCATCTAGCTAATGACTATGGACCCGAAGGTCTGTGGTAAACTACTCACAACTCATCGGAAGGGCTATGGTGTTGATGTAGAATCCCGCCATGGTGAAATCTCCCTCCAGCAGAACGCCGACGATGACTCCAAGATGGGATCTCGCTGATACAGTAGGTTACGATGGCAGAAATATTTCTTCGGGTGCTCCCTGGATGTTTTTGGGGTATGTAGGCTTATATAGGAGGAAGAAGTACGTCAGTGGCCGTCCGAGGGGCCCACGAGACAGGGGGACGCACCCTATAGGGGGGGTTACCCTCTCGTGGTCGTTTCGGCTGCTTCTTGACTTGCACTCCAAGTCCTCTGGATCACGTTCGTTCCAAAAATCACGCTTCCGAATGTTTCATTCCGTTTGGACTCCGTTTGATATTCCTTTCCTTCGAAATACTAAAATAGACAAAAAAACAGCAATACGGGCTGGGCCTCCGGTTAGTAGGTTAGTCCCAAAAATCATAATAATGTATAAAATAAAGCCCATAAACATACAAAACAGGTAATATAATAGCATGGAACAATAAAAAATTATAGATACGTTGGAGACGTATCAAGCATCCCCAAGCTTAATTCTTGCTCATCCTCGAGTAGGTAAATGATAAAAACAGAATTTTTGTTGTGGAATGCTACCTAGCATAATTCTCAATGTAATTTTCTTTATTGTAGCATGAATGTTTCAGATCCAAATGATTCAAAATAAAAGCTTATAAAACATAAAAATAATAATGCTTCAAAGCATACTAACAAATAATCATGTCCTATCAAAATAATATAGCCAAAGAAAGCTTATCCCTACAAAATCATATAGTTAGGCCATGCTTCATTTTCATTACACAAAATACTCCCATCATGCACAACCCCGATGACGAGCCGAGCAATTGGTTCATACTTTTTAACGCGCTTCAGCTTTTCAACTCTTACGCAATACATGAGCGCAAGCCATGGACATAGCACTATGGTGGTCTACTGTGGTGGTTGTGAGGACAAAAAGTGGGAGAAGATAGTCTCACATCAACTAGGCGTATCAACGGGCTATGGAGATGCCCATTAATAGATATCAATGTGAGTGAATAGGGATTACCATGCAATGGATGCACTAGAGCTATAAATATATGAAAGCTCAACAAAAGAAACTAAGTGGGTGTGCATCCAACTTGCTTGCTCACGAAGACCTAGGGCATTTTGAGGAAGCCCATCATTGGAATATACAAGCCAAGTTCTATAATGAAAAATTCCCACTAGTATATGAAAGTGACAACATATGAGACTCTCTATCATGAAGATCATGGTGCTATTTTTGAAGCACAAGTGTGGAAAAAGAGATAGTAGCAATTGTCCTTTCTCTCTTTTTCTCTCATTTTTTTCTTTTTCTTTTTCTTCTTTTCTCTTTTTTTTTCTTTTTCTCTATTTTTTCTCTTTTTTCTTTTTGGTGGGCTTCTTTGGCCTCTTTTATTTTTATAAAGTCCAAAGTCCAATCCCGACTTGTGGTGGATAGTCTTCATCATCCTTTCCTCACTGGGACAATGCTCTAATAATGAAGATCATCACTTTTTTTATGGATTGACAACTCAAGAATTACAACTCAAAGATAGAACAAAATATGACTCTATATGAATGCCTCCGGCAGTGTACCGGGATATGCAATGAACCAAGAGTGACATGTATGAAAATTATGAAGGTGGCCTTGCCACAAATACGATGTCAACTACATGATCATGCAAAGAGCAACATGACAATGATGAAACGTGTCATAATAAACAGAACGGTGGAAAGTTGCATGGCAATATATCTCGGAATGGCTATGGAAATGACATATAGGTAGGTATGGTGGCTGTTTTGAGGAAGGTAGATAATGGGTTCATGATACCGGCGAAAATTGCGCAGTATAATAGAAGCTAGTAAAATGGAAGGATGAGTGTGCGTATATCCATGGACTCACATTAGTCATAAAGAACTCATATACTTATTGCAAAAGTCTACTTCGCCCTCGAAGCAAAGTACTACTACGCATGCCCCAAGAGGGATAGATTGGTAGGAAAAATCCATCGCTCATCCCCGACTGCCACTCATAAGGAAGACACTCAAAAGAGCAGCTCATGCAACAAATTTGTCACGCAACTTTTACCATACGTGCATGCTACGGGACTTGCCAACTTAAACAAAAGTATTTCTTAATTTCATACTTATCCACTAGCATAATCCTAACATTACTACCTTTATATCTCAAAACAATTATCAAGCATCAAATTGATCCTAGCATCCAATTCATTTTCTATGATAGTTTTTATTATACCCAACTTGGATGCTCATCGTTCTAGGACCAAATTAATAACCAAAGAAAATACCATGCTGTTCTAAGAGACTCTCAAAGTAATATAAGTGAAGCATGAGAGACTAGCAATCTCTTTAAAATTAATCCACCGCCATGCCCTAAAAGATATAAGTGAAGAACTAGAGCAAAAACTATCAAGCTCAAAAGATATAAGTGAAGCACATAGAGTATTCTATCAAATCCTAATCAAATAGGCTTCTCCCAAAAAGGTGTGTTACAATAAGGATGATTGTGGTAAACCAAAAAGCAAAGACTAATATAATACATGACGCTCCAAGCAAAACACATATCCTGTGGTGAATAAAAATATAGCTCCAAGTAAAGTTACCAATGAACGGAGACGAAAGAGGGGATGCCTGCACGGGGCATCCCCAAGCTTAGGCTTTTGACTATCCTTGAATATCTAGGGGTGCCATGGGCATCCCCAAGCTTAGGCTCTTTGGCATCCTTTATTCCATAGTCCATAAAAGCTTTACCCAAAACTTGAAAACTTCACAACACAAAACTCAATAAGAAATCTTATAAGCACCGTTAGTGAAAGAAAACAAAACCACCACATAAGGTACTGTAATGAACTCATTTTTTATTTATTTTGGTGTTAAACCTACTGTATTCCAAGTTCTCTATGGTTCATACCCTTACATACTAGCCATAGATGCATCAAAATAAGCAAACAACACACGAAAGGCAGAATCTGTCAAAAACAGAACAGTCTGTAGCAATCTGTAACTAACGCAAACTTCTGGAACCTCACAAATCCTACCAAAATAGGACGTCCTAAAAAATTTGTTTATTGATCAGCAGCAAAAAGAATCAATGCAAAAGCACGTTCCTGTGATTTATTGAATTGTTTTTTCGTGAGCGCAAAGTTTCTATTTTTCAGCAGAATCAAATCAACTCATATCATAGGTTATCCTATAGGTTCTACTTGGCACAAACACTAATTAAAAGAAGAAAACACATCCAAACAGAAAGTAGAAACAAAATTTATTACTAAACAGGAACAAAAACAAAGAACACAATGAAAATTGGGTTGCCTCCCAACTAGCGCCATCGTTTAACGCCCCTAGCTAGGCATAAAAGCGAAGATAGATCTAAGTAGTGCCATCTTTGGCACTTGCTTCATCAATAGAGCACTTATAATGTTTAGGGGTTTCTCCCTTTTTGGAAAAGATAAAACCTTTAGGCAAAAATTGAAGAAATTCGTTTTTAGATGAAGTTTCTTTAATGATAGAGAGACAATTGGGATGATCACTTATGGATTTGAGATCCGTGTCTCCCTTATTAGAAGTTTCACCCTTATTTTTAGGAACATAAATAAACTTGGCAGTTTTGGTAGGGGGTTTTGGAGTGCTTTTCATAGAAGAAAACGCCGAACCTAAGTTAGTAATGATATCCTCAAGTTTACCAATTCTTGCAGAATCTAGATCTAATTTTTCATTAACTATAGGTTCTTTCTCTTTAAGATTTTTCAAAGTGACTCCAACCCTAGATCCGTATTGGGTGATTTGATTGTGAATCTTTTTGTCCAAATTTTCAATTAACTCAACAGTGGCAATTTTATTTTCAATAATCTCAAGCTGTTGCATAACATGTTCCAAAGTTAAAACAGTTCCATTAACCAAGAGAGGTGGTGAACCAAACAAATCTAACATAGCATTATAGGCTTCAAACGTGTGGCTATTCAAGAAATCCCCTCCGGCAACTGTATCAAGAACACATCTATTCCAAGGAGTAATGCCTACATAAAAATTGTGAAGAAGAACGGAAGTAGAAAGCTTCCTATTGGATTTATTTTGAGCATTGCAAAATCTATGCCAAGCATCTTTTAAATTTTCTCCCTCCCTTTGCTTAAAATTGAGAATTTCATGTTCAGGAGTAATAACAAGGATAGGAGGACTAGCCATAGCGACAAGGTTAACGAACTAACACACGAGCAAACAGAAAACGACAAGCGAAAGAGAGGAGATTGGGAAAGAGAGGGCGAATAAAACGGCAAGGGTGAAGTGGGGAGAGGAAAACGAGAGGCAAATGGAAAATAATGTAAATGCGAGGGAGATGAGTTTGTGATGGGTACTTGGTATGTCTTGACTTGAGCGAAGACCTCCCCGATAATGGCGCCAGAAATCCTTCTTGCTACGTCTTGAGCTTGTGTTGGTTTTCCTTGAAGAGGAAAGGGTGATGCAGCAATAGTAGCGTAAGTATTTCCCTCAGTGTTTGAGAACCAAGGTATCAATCCAGTAGGAGGCTCCTCAACAAGTCCCACAAACCTACACAAACAAACAAAGAACTCGCAACCAACGCAATAAAGGGGTTGTCAATCCCTTCACGGCCACTTGCGAAAGTGAGATCTGATAAAGATAATATGATAAGATCAATATATTTTTGGTATTTTATAATATAGATGCAGAAAATAAAGATGCAAATAAAAGTAAATTGGAAGCAAATATGATAAGAGATAGACCCAGGGGCCATAGGTTTCACTAGAGGCTTCTCTCGAGAGCATAAGTATTACGGTGGGTGAACAAACTACTGTCGAGCAATTGATAGAAAAGCGAATAATTATGTGATTATCTAGGCATGATCATGTATATAGGCATCACGTCCGCAAGAAGTAGACCGACTCCTACCTGCATCTACTACTATTACTCCACACATCGACCGCTATGCAGCATGCATCTAGAGTATTAAGTTCATAAGAACAGAGTAACGCATTTAGCAAGATGACATGATGTAGAGGGATAAGATCAAGCAATATGATATAAACCCCATCTTTTTATCCTCGATGGCCACAATACAATACGTGTCTTCCAACCCTTTCTGTCACTGGGTAAGAACACCGCAAGATTGAACCCAAAGCTAAGCACTTCTCCCATGGCAAGAAAGATCAATCTAGTAGGCCAAACCAAACCAATAATTTGAAAAGACTTGCAAAGATAACTCAATCGTATAAAAGAATTCAGAGAAGATTCAATTATTATCCAAAGATAAACTTGATCATAAACCCACAATTCATCGGATCTCGACAAACACACCGCAAAAAGAGATTACATCGAATAAATCTCCACAAGAGAGGGGGGGAACATTGTATTGAGATCCAAAAAGAGAGAAGAAGCCATCTAGCTAATAATTATGGACCCGAAGGTCTGTGGTAAACTACTCACAACTCATCGGAAGGGCTATGGTGTTGATGTAGAAGCCCTCCGTGGTAGAATCCCCCTCCGGCAGAACGCCGGCGACGGCTCCAAGATGGAATCTCGCGGATACAGAAGGTTACTGTGGAGGAAATATTTCTTCGAGTGCTCCCTGGATGTTTTCGGGGTATGTAGGCTTATATAGGAGGAAGAAGTACGCTGGTGGCCGCCCGAGGGGCCCACGAGACAGGGGGCACCCTATAGGGGGGGGGGGGGCTACCATCTCGTGGCCGCCTCGTCTGCTTATTGACTTGCACTCCAACTCCTCTGGATCACGTTCGTTCCAAAAATCACGCTTCCGAAGGTTTCATTCTGTTTGGACTCCGCTTGATATTTCTTTCCTTCAAAATACTTAAATAGACAAAAAAACAGCAATATGGGATGGGCCTCCCGTTAGTAGGTTAGTCCAAAAAATGATAATAATGTATAAAATAAAGCCCGTAAACATCCAAAACAGGTAATTTAATAGCATGGAATAATCAAAAATTATAGATACGTTGGAGACGTATCAGCGCCGCCCGCCGCCCTTCACCGGTAGATAGCCGGTAGATAGCCATTCTCTGCCGGAAAAATAACAGAGGTTCACTGCGGCAGCCCCTCCAATAACAGCTGGGCATTTTTGGCCGCCGTTTCCGGCCGCGGAGGGGCAGTTTAGCGGCGGGTACACGCCCACCGGGCGCAAGGTGTTCGGCGATTTGCCTGCCTCGGCGATGGACTCGGATGACGAGGAAGTGCTCGCCGTAGTGCTGGAGGAGGAAGCCGAGGCCGACGTCCAGGAAGAAGAGCATCTCATGGTGCTCGCCGCCCTCACCCAGCTGCTGGTGAGCAATGAAAAGCCGCGGCGAGGTGGTTCGGCGCCGGGGCGGGTGAAAGCAAAGAACCGGCATCGTCTTGAAGGCTACTGCATGTTGTACTCCGACTACTTCGTCGATGCTCCACTTCACGGCGACAGAACATTTCGGCGCCGTTATCGGATGAGCAGAAAGCTTTTCCTCAGAATTGTGAATTCCATCTGGGAGTTCGACAACTACTTCAAATGCAAGATGGATTGCACCGGCAAACTTGGATTCACCTCGATCCATAAATGCACGACAACGATGAGGATGCTTGCATACATAGCTCCGGGTGACTCACAGGACGACAATGGGCGCATGGCCGAGTCCACCAGCATAGAGTGTTTCTACAAGTTCTGTCGGGCAGTGGTGACAGTGTTTGGACCGCAATACTTGAGAACACCCAATGCGGAAGACACTGCTCGGATCCTAGCACAGAATACAGCAAGAGGAATTCCTGGGTTGCTTGGAAGCATCGACTGTATGCATTGGAAATGGAAGAACTGTCAATTTTCTTGGCAGGTAATGTACAAAGGCGCCAAAGGCGGTTGCAGTGTGGTACTTGAGGCGGTGGCCACACATGACCTCTGGATTTGGCACTCCTTCTTTGGTATGCCAGGAACTCACAATGATATCAACATGCTGCATTGCTCTCCTGTCTTTGCCAAGCTTGTTGAAGGTCATTCTCCTCCGGTGAACTTCGAGATCAATGGGCGGCACTACAACAAGGGGTACTATGTAGCTGATGTCATCTATCCGAGATGGTCAACATTTGTGAAGACCATCAAAAACCCTGTGCCTGGAGGCAAAAACGCCTGGTTTGCGAAGATTCAGGAGGCTTGCAAGAAGGATGTCGAGCGGGCATTTGGTGTGCTCCAATCTCGATTTGCTGTTGTCCGATATCCCGCGCAGACCTGGTCGAAAGATCAAATGTGGGAGATCATGACCTGCTGTGTCATCTTGCACAACATGATCATTGAGAGCGAGCAGGAAGAGCCAGTGTTTGACATTGAACCATACCACAGGCAGGGTCATCTTGCCCAAGTTGATCACCAGCTACCGGCAACCTGGACTGCCTATCTCAGTATGCGTCAAGAGATCCGAGACCCACAGGTGCATCATCAACTGCAGCAAGATCTGATAGAGCACCTATGGAGGCTCAAGGGCGACGCCGGGCGCGACATGTGATGAAATATGAGTTTTTATTTGTTGAACTATTTAGTTCGTATTGAACTATTTGTTGTTTGTACTATTTTGTTGGAGTATTTGATTTTTCGTGATGAAATATGTGTTAAAAAATATTTACATTGATAATTAAACGCCGAGCCATGGCGAACCACGCCGAATATGGGCCTATTGTCGTCCATATGGGCCCTTTTCGCCAAAATGGGGCTTCAAAATTGAGCCTACATCGGCGCTTAGGGGCGAGCTGGGGGCGACGACTGGGCGCAAAACCACCCCCAGCGCTGAAGGAATCGCCGACACGCCGCCAGGGAGCGATTTTTATGCGTCCTGGGGGGCCAACGGCTGGAGATACTCTTAGTCTTTCCGATTTGTAAAAGTAAGTACAACATAGGGAGAAATCCTCCTGTTTTACGCCAAAATTGATTTTAGGAACGTGGTGACATGTAGATTTTTGTCCTAACAAAGAGTCGTGAAGAAATACAAGTCCACCTCTGACTTTTTGACCGCGGCGGAGTACATATAGCGAACTAGTCAAGTTGAAAACCAGGTGTCGGTGTCAAAACCGGCGGATCTCGGGTAGGGGGTCCCGAACTGTGCGTCTAGGCGGATGGTAACAGGAGACAAGGGACACGATGTTTTACCCAGGTTCGGGCCCTCTTGATGGAGGTAAAACCCTACGTCCTGCTCGATTAATATTGATGATGTGTGTTACAAGAGTAGATCTACCACGAGATCAAGGAGGCTAAACCCTAGAAGCTAGCCTATGGTATGATTGTTGTTCGTCCTATGGACTAAAGCCATCCGGTTTATATAGACACCGGAGAGGGCTAGGGTTACACAGAGTCGGTTACAATGGTAGGAAATCTACAAATCCGTATCGCCAAGCTTGCCTTCCATGCCAAGGAAAGTCCCATCCGGACACGGGACGAAGTCTTCAATCTTGTATCTTCATAGTCTTGGAGTCTGGCCGATGATGATAGTTCGGCTACCCGGACACCCCCTAGTCCAGAACGCCCTCAGTAGCCCCTGAACCAGGCTTCAATGACGACGAGTCCGGAACGCATGTTGTCTTCGGCATTGCAAGGCGGGTTCTTCCTCCGAATAATTTATAGAAGATTGTGAACACCAGGATAGTGTCCGGCTCTGCAAAAATAAATTCCACGTACCACCGTAGAGAGAATAATATTACACAAGTTCAATCTGCTGACGTATTTTGTGGCATGACGTCACACTACTACCAAGCCTTTACTCGAATTGTTTTGTATCACCTCCGTGCATTTAGCGAGGTGGTTTCCTTGGCACGTCTTGTCGAAGCAGAGATCGTGTTCCCCTTATTCCGGGATTCCCATCAATACGGACGTGGGTAACCCAACCGCGCCCATTATCATGCCCCCTCCATCGAAGGCGGGTTCCAAACGGTCACGGGGACGGCTCTTGGTATTCTCCCACTTTATAATGAGACCAAGGCCCGTTCTTTTCCTTCAATCCTCTATTGAATCCGCCCCTCGCCCCGAGTTCCAACACCCAAGGCTCCATATCCGGGTACCTTCGATCTTCGACAATGTCCGGCCCCGACCTACGAGGCCGGTGGATGCCCTCCTCCATCATGGAAGAGGACGTGCTAAAGCTAAGAGACGCTAGGTACTTAACCTACGAGATTTTGCATAGGCTGCCTGCCCGAGGGCAAGTTATTCCTACTCCCGAGCCCGGCGAGAGCGTTGTGTTCGTGTCTCACTTCCGTAGGGGCTTAGGCTTCCCGATGGACCCCTTCATGAGGGGGCTCATGTTTTACTATGGGCTGGAATTCCATGACTTGGCTCCGGAGTCCATCCTCCACATCTCATCGTTCATTCTCATTTGCGAGGCTGTCCTCCGCACTACCCCTCACTCCGGCTTATGGCTCAACACCTTCAATGTGGAGCCGAAGATGATCGAGGGGCGTCAGGCAGAGTGCGGAGGGGCGACTATAAGCAAGAGGGCCGAGGCTCCATGGCCCGAGGGCTCTTTTCAAGAGGAGCTCGGCGTGTGGCAACAGGAGTGGTTCTATATCACCGCTCCCAGGGGCAGCAGGCAGAGGCCGCCGCCCGTCTTCCGCTCGGGCCCTCCACAACAGTTGACGTCATGGGTCAACAAGGGGCGTGACTGGGGGCCGCCCAAAGACGTACCCCTTTTGCAGTACCGGATTCGAGGCCTCCAAGAAAGGGAGATCAATCTGGTTGCAGTAGCGCAGGTTATGTTGATCCGGCGCCTACTGCCCTGCAAACGTCGCCCCCTCTACCTGTGGGAATTTAATCCGGAGGGGCCACGAGCTCTTCAACACTTCATGGGTTTGACACCCATGGAGATGTATAAACTGTTCTTCGGATCGCAAGAGATGCGTCCGGAATTAACCGAGGATGCTGGCCTAAGCTGCAATCGCCCGGATACTCAAGTAAGTAGCCCTATGTCTGGACACATCATCCATTCATTTACTATGAGTTTGCCTTTTAACCAGCTATCCCTTGGACAGGAGTGGCTAGCGCAAGCAAAACTGATACGGTGTCCGGCCCCCCTCCCTGAGACCATGCAGGATCCTGTGTTAATCAAAATGTTAGAGGTTGCACCTTCGGAGGAGGGCGAAGGAGGACACAAGGGATCTACCACCCCAGCCACGGAGGCTTTCAGTAAAGGAGGAATCGAGAGTCCCTCCTTCCAAAGAGAGAAGAGGACCGGTTCCGAAGACCCGGAGGCCAAGGCCTCAAAGCGGGGAAAGAAATCTGTACCAGAAGGTCCCGTGCCGGGAAGAGCCCCAGCCGACCTGTCTCCTCGGAGGAATCAGCCCTCCAGTGAGCCGTAAGTAAAAAAGGGGGAATTTTGTAATAGTGAACATCACTGTTTAATTTCTAGGGGTAACCGAAGTTTTCGCCTTGTAGTTCGGATCTCAGCCCATCTCAGCATAGCTCATCTTCGGGAGAGCTTCGTCCGGATATGATGGAGAGTGAAACGCCTCCATCTGCCGCCCCATCGTGCGGGGCGGACGACCCTGAGGTGTCGTCGCAGAGGGTCTCCCCGAGTCCGGCGGGGCCAGAGAGTTCGGCACCCATTGGAGTACGGCCGGTGGAGCTGCAGGATTTGCTTAAGAGGGCATCCATCTCAGCAGATCACCGCACATTAATGAGTATGGTGATTGAGAGGATCTCGTCCGCCGAAAGCGGGTTGTGTGAGGCCATCGGAAGTTTGCTGACGGGATTTGAGGTACGCAAAAATGATATACCTTTTGACAGTTTTTGCACATAAAGTGCGGCCTATATAGATAGTAGCCCCTGAGACTTGGTATGCTGTCGAAAGCGACAGCTTGCCGAGGATCTTAATCTCAGTTATATAATGTCGCCTTTCCTATGCAGGTGGCAAAACGTTCGGTGGCCAGCCAGACTGATGGAGTTGCCGAGCTTAAGAGGCAACTCGATGTTGCGGATGCGGACATCTCGCTGGTCAATAAATGACTCGATGAGTCACAAGGTGCGTGGTTGCTCTATGGCCGCCTAGTAAGGGAACTGACGCCCATTCCTTTCAATTTGTATGCCTGATGCAGATAGTGCTGCTGCTATGGAAGGCCTTCGAGCAGAACTTGCTCGGGCCAAGGACCAAGCGAGAAAAAGCGAGGCGGCTGCCTCGAAGGCAGGGGAAGAGCTAGAAGCCGAGAAGGCTGCTCACTACCGAAGCAGGGAGGAGATGGCCCGAATGGCCACGAAATTAAAAGTTGCTACCGACCGCCTGGAGGTTCTTGAAGGAGAACGCCGAGCGGAGCAAGAGGACTTGAAGAAGGCCGACGCCGAAGCCAAGGATGCCCGTAGTGCGATGCGGGCTATGAAGGAGGAACTTCGTCAGGTCGGAGACATTGTGGCTGGAAAGCCCTTTATGCTGCGTAGGAAGTTCACGGATCCGAAGTATGCTCAGCTGGGCCGATTGTACGGTGCGGAGGATCCTTATCTGGACTTGGCGGCGAGTGCGGCAGACGCAGTCGTGCACTTTCGAAGCCAGGAGGATCATGAAGTGGAAGAGCTTTTCTAGTCTCAATTCCATAGTCCGGAGCATCCACTTCCATTGAGTGATCGGTTGGTTGAGTGGGCTGAGCTGAATAGATTGTCCGGACTTGCCATGACGGATGTGGTCGCTCATCTGTGGCCGAAAAGGCCCAAGCCGAAGATTTATTTTGGCTTGTTGCAGCAATTCCTTGGGGCGGTGCCGCGTATTGGGGCGATGAAGCGGTCGGCATGCATAGAAGGTGCACGGATGGCTCTCGCCCGTGGTAAGACATACTGGGCAGAGATGGATGCCATCACTGTTGCATCCCGGGGTTCGGACAAAAGCCGATTCCCCATCGAGCACTATTTTGAGAAAGTCCTGCAGGGCGCTCGTATAATAGAGGCACAATGCTCGAAAGATGTTATGTTTGAATGACATGGATGATTTCTGAGATCATGTTTATAATGCAATAACTTTTTATACTTGTGTGCTCAAGTATTGAACTATCTCCTGTGCGGCCGTATATGTATGAATAACCTGAAAGTTGCAGTCTTTGGCTTCAGCCCCCACGCACATGGTGCGGGGGTATTTGCAAAATAAAAAAGCGCTTTTTCACACTTAATCCAACGTCTTGGTCCTTTTAGGGAGGTGATAGCGTAGCAAACTAGGCAACTGGACTATAATGCTTTATCACTTTCACTTAGCCATAGGAGCTCGAATGTGGGGCTACTATATAGCCCCTAGCGGCACCGCTCCTCTCCGAACTTCGGGGCGCGTATGTGCCTGACCAGGAAGCGGTCCTTCGTCAAAGCGGAGGAATTCTAAACATTCCAATGGTCGATCGAGTGGTTGACCAGTCTCTCGCTATATCATGACAGTCAGTTTTCGGCTTTCTCTACTAAGGTGCTCGCCCGGCCGAACCGGGGCACAATCGCAGTAGTTCTCCTGGTGCCGCGTTAGCCGATGATACGGAACGTAAGGCAGCAAAACACAGGAGCCGGGCAAAACCAACATTTGACCAAAGACATGATTTGGAGCTGATGCATATAAGGCCTAACTTGAGACGCCGAACACTCCCTGAGGTGTTCGGTCTTTATGATATCGGGCAGAACAATGCCCTAAGCCCCTAGTGTCCAGGTACGGTCGGGAACTTCTGGCGCGGCCGATGCCAAAACGCCAGCCTCCTCCTCGGCTATGGTGGGAAACCGGGGGATGTGTATCAACAAGAGACATTAAGAAAGGTTTACGTAGGGTCTTAATCTGAAAAGAATCCTTGCAACGGGTCCCTGCTGCACGTCTGCGCCTGTGTCTCCGTTGTGCTGTATCCTGGATGGGTGTAGCATGTGCTTCATCTGTAAAAGAGAAGGACTTAGTTTCTAAGAAATATCGTGCAAAAAATTGTATGAAATAAAGTATAATTTGGAAGATGAAGAAAGTTGAGCTTTATTGGCTCTCATCATTTATACTCGCAGCCCCTTGTAAAGGGGATATGCGGCTGGGAAGCCCCTTGTTTAGTTAAGCCGGACTCGCCTAACCGTGTCCGGGGTCTGAATGACCTGTGTTTAGGGGCCTTGACCTGCAAGGTCGGAGTGGCTGTCAAGGCAGCCCCACGCTCTCTGTGGTCGAGGAACACTCGTAGTTACTCTTTAATGAGATTATTCTGCGTGGACCGGGCATTGTAAGTATAAGAGACGTGTAGTGTGGTATGGCGCTAAAGCGGGCGAAAGCTTTGTGCCCCAGCAGTGCTTGATGGCCACTGTGAAATGGGGTGCTGCGAAGAATGGGCCTTTCGCAACGGACGTTGTTGGATGAACCAAACGCGACCTCTAGTGGTACAGAGCCCGTATGATTGGCTTAAAGGCCTGGCATCACTCCTTTAAAGGAAGTGTTGTTATGTCGAAGGTCTATCCCCATTCTGCAGATGGTCTCCTGGTACGGCAGGTGCCGCACTCTGTTTTCGTGTTATCACATGAAGTGAGTTCACTGTTTTGACTTCTAGTGGGAAAGTCTTCTGTTGTCCGGAGTGCTGCTTTTGGGGTTCGTCACTTCCGCTTGGTGTGTCGAGCCCCTTGTGTTCGGCATTAAGTCGGCCGGACTGCTTGAAGACCCAACAATCTCTGTGGGTATGGTTTGCAGGCTTTCCGGAGGTACCGTATATTTGACATAGCCTGTCCAGAATCTTATTTAGGTTGGATAGCTCGTCGCTGTTGTCCTTGAGGGGTAGTGTTTTGTTATTCGGCCGAGAGCTTTTAAATCCGGTGTTGACCGCCGTACTATTTGAGCCATTTTCCTTGTTCCGGCGCTGATCTTTTCTGCGTCGTGATTTCCCATTTCCATCCCTGACTTCGGATGTACTCGGGTCGCTGGTGCTGCATCTAGCCAGCCATCTGTCCTCCCCTACACAAAAGCGGGTCATGAGGCTTGTTAGTGCGGCCATTGTTCTTGGTTTTTCTTGGCCGAGGTGTCTGGCGGGCCATTCGTCTCGGACGTTGTGTTTAAAGGCTGCTAAGGCTTCAGCGTCCGGACAGTCGACTATCTAGTTCTTTTTAGTGAGGAACCTACTCCAGAATTTGTGTGCTGACTCTCCGGGCTGTTGAGTTATGTGACTTAAATCGTCTACGTCCGGAGGCCGGACATAAGTCCCCTGAAAATTTGCTCGAAACGCATCCTCAAGCTCTTCCCAACTTCTGATGGTATTTTCTGGGAGGCTTTTAAGCCAATGCCGAGCTGGCCCTTTGAGCTTGAGGGGTAGGTATTTTATGGCATGGAGATCATCTCCTCTGGCCATATGTATGTGTAGGATATAGTCCTCAATCCAGACTCCGGGGTCTGTTGTTCCGTCATATGCCTCTATGTTTACGGGTTTGAATCCCGCTGGAAATCCATGATCCAGTACCTCGTCTGTGAAACATAGTGGGTGTGCGGCGCCCCTATATTTGGGTGTGCCGTTGTCTTCAAATGTTCGGCGGGTTATGTTGCTTCCTGGAGTCTTCTTTTTTGGTCCATAAATAGATCTGACTGGGTAGTCTTTTTTCCGAGGGTCTTTATGCTGATCGTGTGCCGGTTTATGTGCGACGCCCGTTGTTGCTCTTGGCCTGTCATCTGGTCGTCTATCCGGCCAGGCGGCTTCTTTCTTTTTTGACTGCGGGGGCTCTAAGGCCTCCTCGTCGAATTCAGGCTACAGCTTGCGCTTCGGGTAGCTCTTTCTCTGGTGACTAGCGCCATGTTTATCTGCGTTGTTGAGTACTTTGCTCCATCTCATTCTGAGTGCGTCCTCCGCTGTTTTGAGCTTCCGCTTTTGCTTCTTCAAACTTCTTGCCGTGGCGACGAGCCTTTTATGAAGAAGCCATCGAGCCTATCGGTGAAGACACAGAGGAACTCTCAATGAAAGCACCAATGTCGGTATCAAAATCGGCGGATCTCGGGTAGGGGGTCCCGAACTGTGCGTCTAGGCGGATGGTAACAGGAGACAAGGGAGACGATGTTTTACCCAGGTTCGGGCCCTCTTGATGGAGGTAAAACCCTACGTCCTGATCGATTAATATTGATGATGTGTGTTACAAGAGTAGATCTACCACGAGATCAAGGAGGCTAAACCCTAGAAGCTAGCCTATGGTATGATTGTTGTTCGTCCTATGCACTAAAGCCATCCGGTTTATATAGACACCGGAGAGGGCTAGGGTTACACAGAGTCAGTTACAATGGTAGGAAATCTACATATCCGTATCGCCAAGCTTGCCTTCCACGCCAAGGAAAGTCCCATCCGGACACGGGACGAAGTCTTCAATCTTGTATCTTCATAGTCTTGGAGTCCGGCCGATGATGATAGTTCGGCTATCCGGACACCCCCTAGTCCGGAACTCCCTCACCAGGCGTGACTCATCATACGTGTTAATTTTGCAGGCGATCGTTCGTCGAAACAGGAGAGCCAAACATATGGCGGCGGGGTTGTCGGTTGCTGCCGATGGTCAGCCGGCGACTCGCTACCCATCCATGTCTACTTTGTTTCATTTTTATAATTTTTTCAATTCAACGTTACTTCTATTTTATTTTTTTTAAGAGTACAATTTTATTATTTTTTGTACTATTATTTATTTTCCACCTTTGTTTCGTTTTTTTCTTTCCTAATTTTTGTAAAAATTTTTAATTCAAAATTTAACTCATTTCTATTTTTTAAATTTATTTTCATTCTATTTTGCTAATATTATTTAGCTGTCCTGTTTTTTTTCTTTCCTAATTTTCAAACTTTTTTTTGCACTTGTAGTTTAAATTTTTCTGTTTCTATATTTTGAACAACAATTGTATACAGTAAAACATTTTTAAATAATAGTATTAACTCAAACACTCAATTTGCAAACAATATTTTAAAACCATGCAAACACACTCGATATTTCATCATAGTTTTCAAAAATATTTTACATAATACTAGAAATTTAACGTAACTAAACTAAACAACATTAGGAAAATAATTAAACATTACTAAACGTTATTTCGAAAGTAACCTAAACTAAACTACTCGTCCTCGACGCCGCCAAAGTCCATCTCATCGTAGAGCCCGTCGCCGACTTCGCTGTCGTTGCTGCTGCTGTCGTTGTCCAGGTCCACCACCGACGCGGCTGGCGCCGCCGGCGCAACCATCGAGTCGGCCACAGTGGCGTGGTAGCCAGGGAAGTCCGGCGGGTCCTTTGGGTGGACGGCGACCGGGGCGAACTGCATGTACTCCTGCACGAGGGGCGGCGGCATCGGTGCGTTCTATGACTTCCGGATTGCCGGCAGGTAGCCCGGCATGTCCTCCAGGTCGCCGGCCTCCGCCGCCAGCCGCCTGTACTCGGACAGCAACGCCGGCTCTGGTGGAGGGGCGCGGCTGGACCCGGCCGTCCCGCGCGCGCGTGCGACGTTCGCCGCTGCCAAGGCAGGCAGCGCCGCGGTCACCGGCGAGGGGCCCGCGCGCCGACGGTTTCGTGGGTCGACCGTGCCCCGCTGCGGGGGAACATCGCGTAGCCATGCCCCGGCGGCCGCCTGCGCGTGGTACAGCGCGACCACCTCCTCGAAGGTGCGCCCATCCCAAAGCTGATGCCGCCACGCGCGGTTGTGCTTCGTGGGCGGACGCGGGCCGGCGTACGCGTGGAGGCGGCGCAGGTGGTCGTCGGCGAGGCGGTCCGCCCAGCCGGGGTTGTTGGGGGCGTACTGGGGGTCGGCGAGTTCCTCCGGCGACATGCGATCCCGGTACAGGCCGACGGTGCGGGCGAAGAGGTGGGTGCCGACCTCGGGCACCGGCGCCACTGGCACGCCGTTGACGCTCAGGCGCCACCTCGCCGGTAGGCACACGTCGGGCGCGGTGGGGATGATGAAGTGGGCGAGCTCCTCCGCCTCCTCGAGCGTCAAGTTGGGGCGTGCCATCGCCGACGAGAGGGAGAGGTAGGGCGCACGAGGGAGAGGAAGGGAGCAAGAGGGGCGACGCCGGAGACAGGGGAGAAGGAGAGGGGAGGCGAGGGGCAGTGTGCGAGCGACGGCGGGGCGAGGCGCTCTTTTATAGGCGTATTGGTGGGCAGGGTGGGTGCCGGCGATCAATGCCGGGGTAGCCGAGCGGTCAAGGGCGCAGAAGGCCAGGCGGCGGCGTACGAATCGGCGCCGGCGATTAATGCCTGGTAGGCGAGCGGTCAAGGGCGCAGAAGGCCAGGCGGCGGCGTGCGCGGGCGGTCAAGCGATGGCGTGCGCAGGCGAGCGTCAGGCGCGCGGCAGGCGGTCAGGCGGTGGCGTGTGAATCGGCGCCGCCCGCGGACCGCCGCCGCCGACGGGACGTCTCACTGCGCCGGCGTTAATGGATTCGCACGCCGTACCGAGCCGGATTAATGTATTAGTCTAATTAGGGTTTAGTACCTGTGGGCCCGCCCTCCTCCTCACGCGGCGTACACCGCCCATGTACGTGCGTACAGCGGGCCGTACGGCCACGTACAGTCACGCGCCTCCCTACGCCGCGGTACGTCGCCCCAACCTTAATTTCTCATCCTACCCCTACTCACTTATCCTCACGAAGGGGTATCTTCTAATCTGGACCGTTGATGTGTTCAGGGGTTGTACCGAAGAAGATGTGAATATTTACTAGGCCATCTAGTATGGAGCCAGATAATTTATTATCATTGAGAGCTATAACTACAATGTTCTTCAGCATACCAAATTGTGCGGGGATTGGTCCAGTCATGCTGTTTTCAGAGAGATCAAGTGCCTCGAGATTCTCCAACATCATGATGGATTCTGGGATTTCTCCAGTTAGTTGGTTGTCGCCGAAGCTTATCTTACGGATATTACACTTAGATTTGACAGTGTAGCTGGAAACCTGCCGGTTAACTTGTTCCTGATTGCTGTAAATTCTAGTAGATTCTGAGAGAGGTTTCCAACATAGTTAGGAAGACTCCCAATGAATGAGTTTGTTGATATGGCAAGGATTTGAAGCTTCCTACAGTTGTAAAGGCTGCCCAAGAAATCAAGGTTCCCTTGGAGGTGATTCATTCGGATATCGAGATGCAAAAGAGATCTGATGTTGCTAAGTGTTGATGGTACTGTTCCGGACAACATATTTGATTCCAATTCCAAGAACTGTAGATCGGACAAGTTCCGTAGGAAGGCAGGAAAGGAGCCCGTAAGTTGATTGTATGAAAGATGCAGCACAGTGAGTTGGCTGAGTTTCCCCAGTTCCACTGGAATCTGGCCGCTTAGGTTGCAAAATGAGATGTCAAGCACGGAGAGCATGGTTAGGTTGCCGAGCACACTAGGGATTGACCCAACAAGGTAATTCTTGCCTATGGAAACAAAGGAGAGTCGTGGCAATTTAGCGAGCCATGTTGGCACAACATCGGCAAAAATATTTCCAGCAACCGAGAGTGACTCAAGGTTATGGCAGTTTGCTAGGCCTGATGGGAGATGACCAGTAAATTTGTTCCGATAGAGGGATATCTTTCGTAACAGGGGTAGATTAAAGCTTTTTTTTAAGGAGGGGGAGATTAAAGCTTTGGTTTCTTGGTATAGGCCCAGTTAAGTTGGTTCCCAGGTACATGATCTCAAGCCTAGACATGTTGAATATGGTAAGAGGTACTGGACCTGACAAACTGTTGTGGCCAAGGTCAGAATTCTAAAACGAGGTAAGAGCATCTCCAGCCGTTCGCCCCCCAGAACGCATAAAAATCGCCCCCTAGGGGCTAGACGGCGATACAATCGGCGCTGGGGGCGGTTTTGCGCCCATTCGTCTCCCACAGGCACCGAGATTGGCCCACTTTTCAGCCCCCTTTCTGCGAATAAAGGGCCCATATGGGCAAGAATAGGCCCATATTCGGCGTGGTTCGCCGTGGCTCGGCGTTCAATTATCAACATAAATATATTTTTATCACATATTTCATCACAGAAAAATCAAATAATTCAAGAAAATAGTACAACAACAAATAGTTCGAAACAAATTATATGGTTCAACAAACAAAAACTCATATTTCATCACATGTCGCGCCCGGCGTCCCCCTTGAGCCTCCATAGGTGCTCCACCAGATCGCTGCAGCTGATGATGCACCTGCGATTCTCGGATCTCCTGACGCATACTGAGGTAGGCAGTCCAGGTTGCCGCTAGCTGGTGATCAACTTCGGCTAGAGGACCCTGCCTGTAGTATGGTTCAGTGTCAAACACTGGTTCTTCTTGCTCGCTCTCGATGATCATGTTGTGCAAGATGACACAGCAAGTCCTGATCTCTCACATTTACTCTTTTGATCAGGTCTGAGCGGGATACCGGACAACAGCAAATCGAGATTGGAGCACACCAAATGCCCGCTCGACATCCTTCCTGCAAGCCTCCTGAATCTTCGCAAACCAGGCGTTCTTGCCTCCTGGCACAGGGTTTGAGATCGTCTTCACAAATGTCGACCATCTCGGATAGATGCCATCAGCTAGATAGTACCCCTTGTTGTAGTGCCGCCAATTGATCTCGAAGTTCACCGGAGGAGAATAACCTTCAACAAGCTTGGCAAAGACAGGAGAGCACTGCAGCACGTTGATGTTATTGTGAGTTCCTGGCATACCAAAGAAGGAGTGCCAAATCCAGAGGTCCCGTGTGGCCACCGCCTCAAGTACCACACTGCAACCGCCTTTGGCGCCTTTGTACATCCCCTGCCAAGCAAATGGGCAATTCTTCCATTTCCAATGCATGCAGTCGATGCTTTCAAGCATCCCAGGAAATCCTCTTACTGCATTCTGTGCTAGGATCCGAGCCGTGTCTTCCGCATTGGCTGTTCTCAAGTATTGCAGTCCAAACACTACCTCCACTGCCCGACAGAACTTGTAGAAACACTCTATGCTAGTGTACTCGGTCATGCACCCATAGTCATCGAGTGAATCACCGGGAGCTCCGTATGCAAGCATCCTCATCGCCGTCGTGCGCTTCTGGATCGAGGTGAATCCAAGTTTGCCGGTGCAATCCATCTTGCACTTGAAGTAGTTGTCGAACTCCCAGATGGAATTCGCAATCCTGAGGAAGAGCTTTCGGCTCATCCGATAACGGCGCCGAAATGTTTTGTCGGAGTAGAGCATGCAGTAGCCTTCGAGACGATGCCAGTTCTTTGCTTTCACCCGCCCCGGAGCCGAGCCACCTCGCCGCGGCTTTTCATTGCTCGCCAGCAGCTGGGCGAGGGCGGCGAGCACCATGAGATGCTCTTCTTCCTGGACGCATGCCTCAGCTTCCTCCTCCAGCAGCGCGGCGAGCGCTTCCTCGTCATCCGAGTCCACGCCGAGGCAGGCAAATCGCCTAGCACCTTGCGCCCGGTGGGCGTGCAACCGCCGCTAAACTGCCCCTCCGCGGCCGGAAACGGCAGCCGAAAACGCCCAGCTGCTGTTGTAGGGCCTGCCGCGGCGAACCTCTGCTATTTTTCCGGCGGGGAATGGCTATCTAGTGGTGAAGGGCGGCAGCGCCGGGATATAGCTAGTGGCGGCCGAGGGCGCGGGGGGTGGGAGGCGAGTCAGGGAAAAAATCTTGACTTTTCACCTGACAGTGTGGGCCAGCCGTGCTTTTCCCTTGCGCCGGAGCCCCCGATCGCCCCCCAGTGCGCCGGGTTTGGCCTGCGGCTGCCGGGCGAAAAGAAGGGTCGAACCGGCGCTTTTCGTCGTCTTGGGGGCATGACTTGGGCGTTTTTTGGCGCTGGCCCGAAAAAATGGTCTGAAGGGGCTTGTTGGGGGCGCGGCTGAAGATGCTCTAATCTTGCAAGAACATCAGGGATGGAGCCAGTGAGGCTTGTGTTGGTGAGGTTGAGGACATGGAGGAAAGAAAGGTTACCAAGATGAGGGATGAGGCCTCCTTGGAGCGGCATATCCGGCAGCGACATAGCAGTCACACGTTGCTGATGTCGCCGGCTGCACGACACACCCACCCAGCTGCAGAAGGACTTGTTTCTTGTCCAGCCATCGCGAAGGATGCCGAGGGGGTCCGAGAGATGGGATTTGAATGCGAGCAGCACCGCAAGATCACCGGTGGTGTTGCTGCCGGCGTGATCCGAAGCATCTGCTGCCCCAGCCGCCGCTGACAGCAACAGTACGGATGCTAATAGCTGTAGGTGGTGAATGTGCAGTGGAAGTTGGCCCTACTCTCGTGGTTTGGATGGAGGCAAACATGACGAGGCGAGATTCAACGGCTGAGAGCATCTTCAGTCGCGCCCCCAACAGCCCCTCAGGGCGATTTTTTTCGTGCCGGCATCGAAAAAATCCACAGTCACGCCTTCAGGACGCCGAAATCTGCCAGCTCGATTTGTTTTTGGGCCCGGCGATCTCAGGCCGAACCCAGCGCACTGGGGGCCGCTCGGGGGGTCCGGCGGCAGGGAAAAACACGCAGCCCACCATCGCTTGATAGGCCTTCCCCACCGGAAAAAGAAAGAAGGTTTCGCCGCGGCAACCTCTCCACCACCTTCCTGGCCGAGTTTCCCAGTGCTACGGCCACGCGGGGAGGGATACCGGTGGCTGTGCGCCCACCACGCCTGCCAGATGCTCGGCGATTTGTCTTCTCGGTGAATGGACTTGAACGATGAGGAGGCGCTCATGGCGCTGCTGGAGGAAGAAGCTGATGTTGGGGAACGTTGCAGAAAATAAAAAAAATCTACGGTTTCACCAAGATCCATATATGAGTTCATCTAAGCAACGAGTGATAGGAGTGCATCTACATACCTTTGTAGATCGCGAGCGGAAGCGTTCAAGAGAACGGGGATGATGGAGTCGTACTCGCGTGATCCAAATCACCGATGACCAAGTGCCGAACGGATAGCACCTCCTCGTTCAACACACGTACGGAGCGGATGACGTCTCCTCCTTCTTGATCCAGCAAGGGGGAAGGAGAGGTTGAGGAAGAAGGCTCCAGCAGCAGCACGATGGCGTGGTGATGGTGGAGAGGCAGTACTCCGACAGTGCTTCGCCAAGCACTTAACGGAGGAGGAGAGGTGTTGGGGAGGGGAGGGGCTGCGCCTTGGATGTTCTCCGCAGCCCTCCCCTCGCCCCTCTATTTATAGGGGAAGGGGGAAGGGGGCCGACCCCCTCTAGATGAGATCTAGAGGGGGGGCGGCGGCCAAGGGAGGGGGCTTGCCCCCAAAGCAAGGGGGGCGCCCCCACTAGGGTTTCCCCCCCAAACCCTAGGCGCATGGGCCCGGGGGGGAGGGGGGGCGCCCAGCCCTCCAGGGGCTGGTTCCCTGCCCCTTACAACCCATGAGGCCCTCCGAGAGGGGTGGCCCCTCCCGGTGGACCCCCGGAACCCCTCCGGTGGCCCCAGTACAATACCGATATGCCCCCGAAACTTTCCGGTGACCGTATGACAACTTCCCATATATAAATCTTTACCTCCGGACCATGCTGAAACTCCTCGTGACGTCTGGGATCTCATCCGGGACTCCGAACAACATTCGGTAATCACATACAAGTCTTCCTAATGATGATGCATTACCGAGTGGGACCAGAGATACCTCTCCGTCATACGGAGTGACAAATCCCAGTTTCGATCCGTGTCAACCCAACAGACACTTTCGGAGATACCTGTAGTGCACCTTTGTAGTCACCCAGTTACGTTGTGACGTTTGGTACACCCAAAGCACTCCTACGAGATCCGGGAGTTACACGATCTCATGGTCTAAGGAAAAGATACTTGACATTGGAAAATCTCTAGCAAAACGAACTACACGATCTTGTGCTATGCTTAGGATTGGGTCTTGTCCATCACATCATTGTCCTAATGATGTGATCCCGTTGTCAATGACATCTAATGTCCATAGTCAGGAAACCATGACTATCCCTTGACCAACGAGCTAGTCAACTAGAGGCTTTCTAGGGACGTATTGTGGTCTATGTATTCACACGTGTATTACAATTTCCGGATAATACAATTATAGCATGAATAAAAGACAATTATCATGAACAAGGAAATATAATAATAATCCTTTTATTATTTCCTCTAGGGCATATTTCCAACAGTCTCCCACTTGCACTAGAGTCAATAATCTAGTTACATTGTGATGAATCGAACACTCATAGAGTTCTGGTGTTGATCATGTTTTGCTCGCGGAAGAGGTTTAGTCAATGGATCTGTGACATTCAGATCCGTATGTACTTTTCAAATACCTATGTCTCCATCTTGAACATTTTCACGGATGGAGTTGAAACGACGCTTGATGTGCCTGGTCTTCTTGTGAAACCTGGGCTCCTTGGCAAGGGCAATAGCTCCAGTGTTGTCACAGAAGAGTTTGATCAGCCCCGACGCATTGGGTATGACTCCTAGGTCGGTGATGAACTCCTTCACCCAAATTGCTTCATGCGCTGCCTCCGAGGTTGCCATGTACTCCGCTTCACATGTAGATCCCGCCACGACGCTCTGCTTGCAGCTGCACCAGCTTACTGCCCCACCATTCAACATATACACGTATCCAGATCTATGTCGAAGCTAGCGTCGACGTAACCCTTTATGACGAGCTCTTCGTCACCTCCATAAACGAGAAACATGTCCTTTGTCCTTTTCAGGTACTTCAGGATATTCTTGACCACTGTCTAGTGTTCCTTGCCGGGATTACTTTGGTACCTTCCTACCAAACTTACGGCAAGGTTTACATCAGGTCTGGTACACAGCATGGCATACATAATAGATCCTATGGCTGAGGCATAGGGGATGACGCTCATCTCTTCTTTATCTTTTGCCGTGGTCGGGCATTGAGCCGAGCTCAATCTCACACCTTGCAATACAGGCAAGAACCCTTTCTTGGACTGATCCATTTTGAACTTCTTCAAAATCTTATCAAGGTATGTGCTTTCTGAAAGACCTATGAGGCGTCTCGATCTATCCCTATAGATTTTGATGCCTAATATGTAAGCAGCTTCTCCAAGGCCCTTCATTGAAAAACCCTTATTCAAGAGGCCTTAAAGTTGTCCAAGAATTCTATATCATTTCCCATCAGAAGTATGTCATCTACATATAATATGAGAAATGTTACAGATCTCCCACTCACTTTCTTGTAAACGCAGGCTTCTCCATAAGTCTGCATAAACCCAAACGCTTTGATCATCTCATCAAAGCGAATGTTCCAACTCCGAGATGCTTGCACCAGCCCATAAATGGATCGCTGGAGCTTGCATACTTTGTTAGCATTCTTAGGATCGACAAAACCTTCCGGCTGCATCATATACAGCTCTTCCTTAAGATAACCGTTAAGGAATGCAGTTTTGACGTCCATCTGCCATATCTCATGATCATAGTATGCGACAATTGCTAACATGATTCGGACGGACTTAAGCTTCGCTACGGGAGAGAAAGTCTCATCGTAGTCAATCCCTTGAATTTGTCGATAACCCTTAGCAACAAGTCGAGCTTTATAGATGGTGACATTTCCATCCGCGTCCGTCTTCTTCTTAAAGATCCATTTGTTTTCTATCGCTCGCCGATCATCGGGCAAGTCAGTCAAAGTCCATACTTTGTTTTCATACATGGATTCTATCTCGGATCGCATTGCTTCTAGCCATTTGTTGGAATCTGGGCCCGCCATCGCTTCTTCATAGTTCGAAGGTTCACCGTTGTCTAACAACATGATTTCCAGGACAGGGTTGCCATACCACTCTGGTGTGGAACGTGTCCTTGTGGACCTACGGAGTTCAGTAGCAACTTGATCCGAAGTACCTTGATCATCATCATTAATTTCCTCTCCAGTCGGTGTAGGCACCAAAGGAACATTTTCCTGAGCTGTACTACTTTCTGGTTCAAGAGGTAGTACTTCATCGAGTTCTACTTTCCTCCCACTTACTCCTTTTGAGAGAAAATCCTTTTCCAGAAAGGATCCATTCTTGGCAACAAAGATCTTGCCTTCAGATCTAAGGTAGAAGGTAAACCCAATGGTTTCCTTAGGGTATCCTATGAAGACGCATTTTTCCGACTTGGGTTCGAGCTTTTCAGGTTGAAGTTTCTTGACATAAGCATCGCATCCCCAAACTTTTAGAAACAACAGCTTAGGTTTCTTTCCAAACCATAAGTCATACGGTGTCGTCTCAACGGATTTAGACGGTGCCCTATTTAAAGTGAATGTAGCTGTCTCTAGAGCGTATCCCCAAAATGATAGCGGTAAATCGGTAAGAGACATAATAGATCGCACCATATCCAGTAGAGTGCGATTACGATGTTCGGACACACCGTTGCGCTGAGGTGTTCCAGGCGGCGTGAGTTGTGAAACGATTCCACATTTTCTTAAGTGTATACCAAATTCATGACTTAAATATTCTCCTCCACGATCCGATCGTAAGAATTTTATCTTTCGGTCACGTTGATTCTCTACTTCATTCTGAAATTCCTTGAACTTTTCAAAGGTCTCAGACTTGTGTTTTATCAAGTAGACATACCAATATCTACTTAAGTCATCAGTGAGAGTGAGAACATAACGATATCCTCCGCGAGCCTCAACGCTCATTGGACCACATACATCAGTATGTATGATTTCCAATAAGTTGGTTGCTCGCTCCATTGTTCCAAAGAACGGAGTCTTGGTCATTTTGCCCATGAGGCATGGTTCGCATGTGTCAAGTGATTCATAATCGAGAGACTCTAAAAGTCCATCAGCATGGAGCTTCTTCATGCGCTTGACACCAATGTGACCAAGGCGGCAGTGGCACAAGTATGTGGGACTATCGTTATCAACTTTACATCTTTTGGTATTCACACTATGAATATGTGTAATATTACGTTCGAGATTCATTAAGAATAAACCATTGACCATCGGGGCATGACCATAAAACATATCTCTCATATAAATAGAACAACCATTATTCTCGGATTTAAATGAGTAGCCATCTCGCATCAAACGGGATCCAGATACAATGTTCATGCTCAAACTTGGCACTAAACAACAATTATTGTGGTTTAAAACTAATCCCGTAGGTAAATGTAGAGGTAGCGTGCCGACGGCGATCACATCGACCTTGGAACCATTCCCGACGCGCATCGTCACCTCGTCCTTCGCCAGTCTCCGCTTATTCCGTAGCTCCTGCTGTGAGTTACAAATATGAGCAACGGCACCGGTATCAAATACCCAGGAGTTACTACGAGTGCTGGTAAGGTACACATCAATTACATGTATATCAAATATACCTTTAGTGTTGCCGGCCTTCTTGTCCGCTAAGTATTTGGGGCAGTTCCGCTTCCAGTGACCCTTCCCTTTGCAATAAAAGCACTCAGTCTCAGGCTTGGGTCCATTCTTTGACTTCTTCCCGGCAACTGGCTTACCGGGCGCGGCAACATCTTTGCCGTCCTTCTTGAAGTTCTTCTTACCCTTGCCCTTCTTGAACTTAGTGGTCTTATTGACCATCAACACTTGATGTTCTTTCTTGATTTCAACCTCTGCTGACTTCAGCATTGAAAATACTTCGGAAATGGTCTTCACCATCCCCTGCATATTGTAGTTCAACACAAAGCTCTTGTAGCTCGGTGGGAGCGACTGAAGGATTCTGTCAATGACCGCCTCGTCCGGGAGGTTGATCTCCAGTTGGGACAGGCGGTTGTGCAACCCAGACATTTTGAGTATGTGCTCACTGACAGAACTGTTTTCCTCCATCTTACAACTATAGAACTTGTCGGAGACTTCATGTCTCTCGACCAGGGCATGAGCTTAAAAAACCATTTTTAGCTGCTCGAACATCTCATATGCTCCGTGTCGCTCAAAATGCTTTTGGAGCCCCGGTTCTAAGCTGTAAAGCATGCCGCAGTGAACGTGGGAGTAATCATCAGCACGTGACTGCCAAGCGTTCATAACGTCTTGGTTCTCTGGGATGGGTGCTTCACCTAGTGGTGCTTCTAGGACATAATCTTTCTTGGCTGCTATGAGGATGATCCTCAGGTTTCGGAGCCAGTCCGAATAGTTGCTGCCATCATCTTTCAGCTTGGTTTTCTCTAGGAACGCGTTGAAGTTCATGTTGACAAGAGCGTTGGCCATTTGATCTATAAGACATATTTTGCAAAGACTTTAGACTAAGTTCATGATAATTAAGTTCATCTAATCAAATTATTTAATGAACTCCCACTCAGATTGACATCCTTCTAGTCATCTAAGTGTTACACGATCCGAGTCGACTAGGCTGTGCCCGATCATCACGTGAGACGGACTAGTCATCATCGGTGAACATCTCCATGTTGATCGTATCTTCCATACGACTCATGTTCGACCTTTCGGTCTCTGTGTTCCGAGGCCATGTCTGTACATGCTAGGCTCGTCAAGTTAACCCTAAGTGTTTTGCATGTGTAAAACTGTCTTACACCCGTTGTATGTGAACGTAAGGATCTATCACACCCGATTATCACGTGGTGCTTCGAAACGACGAACTTTAGCAACGGCGGACAGTTAGGGGGAACACTTTCTTCAAATTATTATAAGGGATCATCTTATTTACTACCGTCGTTCTAAGTAAACAAGATGCATAAACATAATAAACATCACATGCAATTATATAATAGTGACATGATATGGCCAATATAATATAGCTCCTTTGATCTCCATCTTCGGGGCTCCATGATCATCTTCGTCACCGGCATGACACCATGATCTTCGTCATCATGATCTCCATCATCGTGTCTTCATGAAGTTGTCACGCCAACGACTACTTCTACTTCTATGGCTAACGCGTTTAGCAATAAAGTAAAGTAATTTACATGGCGTTCTTCAATGACACGCAGGTCATACAAAAAATAAAGACAACTCCTATGGCTCCTGCCGGTTGTCATACTCATCGACATGCAAGTCGTGATTCCTATTACAAGAACATGATCTCATACATCACAATATATATCATTCATCATTCATCACAACTTCTGGCCATATCACATCACATGACAATTGCTGCAAAAACTAGTTAGACGTCCTCTAATTGTTGTTGCATCTTTTACGTGGCTGCAATTGGGTTCTAGCAAGAACGTTTTCTTACCTACGAATAACCACAACGTGATATTGTCAACTTCTATTTACCCTTCATAAGGACCCTTTTCATCGAATCCGCTCCAACTAAAGTGGGAGAGACAGACACCCGCTAGCCACCTTATGCAACTAGTGCATGTCAGTCGGTGGAACCAGTCTCACGTAAGCGTACGTGTAAGGTCGGTCCGGGCCGCTTCATCCCACAATACCGCTGAAGCAAAATAAGACTAGCAGCGGCAAGCAAGTTGAAAAGATCTACGCCCACAACAAAATTGTGTTCTACTCGTGCTATAGAGAACTACGCATAGACCTAGCTCATGATGCCACTGTTGGGTAACGTTGCAGAAAATAAAATTTTTTCTACGGTTTCACCAAGATCCATCTATGAGTTCATCTAAGCAACGAGTGATAGGAGTGCATCTACATACCTTTGTAGATCGCGAGCGGAAGCGTTCAAGAGAATGGGGATGATGGAGTCGTACTCGCCGTGATCCAAATCACCGATGACCAAGTGCCGAACGGACAGCACCTCCTCGTTCAACACACGTACGGAGCGGATGATGTCACCTCCTTCTTGATCCAGCAAGGGTAAGGAGAGGTTGAGGAAGAAGGCTCCAGCAGCAGCACGACGGTGTGGTGATGGTGGAGAGGCAGTACTCCGACAGGGCTTCGCCAAGCACTTAACGGAGGAGGAGAGGTGTTGGGGAGGGGAGGGGCTGCGCCTTGGATGTTCTCCGCAGCCCTCCCCTCACCCCTCTATTTATAGGGGAAGGGGGAAGGGGACCGGGCCCCTCTAGATGAGATCTAGAGGGGGGGCGGCGGCCAAGGGAGGGGGCTTGCCCCCAAAGCAAGGGGGGCGCCCCCACTAGTGTTTCCCCGCAAACCCTAGGCGCATGGGCCCAGGGGGGGGGGAGGGGGGGCGCCCAGCCCTCCATGGGCTGGTTCCCTGCCCCCTACAACCCATGAGGCCCTCCGAGAGGGGTGGCCCCTCCCGGTGGACCCCCGGAACCCCTCCGGTGGCCCCGGTACAATACCGATATGCCCCGAAACTTTCCGGTGACCGTATGACAACTTGCCATATATAAATCTTTACCTCCGGACCATGCCGGAACTCCTCGTGACGTCTGGGATCTCATCCGGGACTCCGAACAACATTCGGTAATCACATACAAGTCTTCTTAATAACCCTAGCGTCACCGAACCTTAAGTGTGTAGACCCTACGGGTTTGGGAGACATGCAGACATGACCGAGACGGCTCTCCGGTCAATAACCAACAGCGGGATCTGGATACCCATGTTGGCTCCCACATGCTCCTCGATGATCTCATCGGATGAACCACGATGTCGAGGATTCAATCAACCCCGCATACAATTCCCTTTGTCAAACGGTACGTTACTTGCCCGAGACTCGATCGTCGGTATCCCAATACTTCGTTCAGTCTCGTTACCGGCAAGTCACTTTTACTCGTACCGTAATGCATGATCCCGTGACCAAACACTTGGTCACTTTGAGCTCATTATGATGATGCATTACCGAGTGGGCCCAGAGATACCTCTCCGTCATACGGAGTGACAAATCCCAGTCTCGATCCGTGTCAACCCAACAGACACTTTCGGAGATACCTGTAGTGCACCTTTGTAGTCACCCAGTTACGTTGTGATGTTTGGTACACCCAAAGCACTCCTACGAGATCCGGGAGTTACACGATCTCATGGTCTAAGGAAAAGATACTTGACATTGGAAAAGCTCTAGCAAAACGAAATACACGATCTTGTGCTATGCTTAGGATTGGGTCTTGTCCATCACATCATTGTCCTAATGATGTGATCCCGTTGTCAACAACATCTAATGTCCATAGTCAGGAAACCATGACTATCCGTTGACCAATGAGCTAGTCAACTAGAGGCTTTCTAGGGACGTATTGTGGTCTATGTATTCACACGTGTATTACGATTTCCGGATAATACAATTATAGCATGAATAAAAGACAATTATCATGAACAAGGAAATATAATAACAATCCTTTTATTATTGCCTCTAGGGCATATTTTCAACAGTCTCCCACTTGCACTAGAGTCAATAATCTAGTTACATTGTGATGAATCGAACACTCATAGAGTTCTGGTGTTGATCATGTTTTTCTCGCGGAAGAGGTTTAGTCAATGGATCTGTGACATTCAGATCCGTATGTACTTTGCAAATACCTATGTCTCCATCTTGAACATTTTCACGGATGGAGTTGAAACGACGCTTGATGTGCCTGGTCTTCTTGTGAAACCTGGGCTCCTTGGCAAGGGCAAGAGCTCCAATGTTGTCACAGAAGAGTTTGATCAGCCCCGACGCATTGGGTATGACTCCTAGGTCAGTGATGAACTCCTTCACCCAAATTGCTTCATGCGCTGCCTCCGAGGCTGCAATGTACTCCGCTTCACATGTAGATCCCGCCACGACGCTCTCCTTGCTGCTGCACCAGCTTACTGTCCCACCATTCAACATATACACGTATCCGGTTTGTGACTTAGAGTCATCCAGATCTGTGTCGAAGCTAGCGTCGACGTAACCCTTTACGACGAGCTCTTCGTCACCACCATAAACGAGAAACATGTCCTTTGTCCTTTTCAGGTACTTCAGGATATTCTTGACCACTGTCCAGTGTTCCTTGCCGGGATTACTTTGGTACCTTCCTACCAAACTTACGGCAAGGTTTACATCAGGTCTGGTACACAGCATGGCATACATAATAGATCCTATGGCCGAGGCATAGGGGATGACGCTCATCTCTTCTTTATCTTTTGCCGTGGTCGGGCATTGAGCCGAGCTCAATCTCACACCTTGCAATACAGGCAAGAACCCTTTCTTGGACTGATCCATTTTGAACTTCTTCAAAATCTTATCAAGGTATGTGCTTTGTGAAAGACCTATGAGGCATCTCAATCTATCCCTATAGATCTTGATGCCTAATATGTAAGCAGCTTCTCCAAGGTCCTTCATTGAAAAACACTTATTCAAGTAGGCCTTAATGCTGTCCAAGAATTCTATATCATTTCCCATCAAAAGTATGTCATCTACATATAATATGAGAAATGCTACAGAGCTCCCACTCACTTTCTTGTAAACGCAGGCTTCTCAATAAGTCTGCATAAACCCAAACGCTTTGATCATCTCATCAAAGCGAATGTTCCAAATGGATCGCTAGAGCTTGCATACTTTGTTAGCATTTTTAGGATCGACAAAACCTTCCAGCTGCATCATATACAACTCTTCCTTAACATAGCCGTTAAGGAATGCCGTTTTGACGTCCATCTGCCATATCTCATAATCATAGTATGCGGCAATTGCTAACATGATTCGAATGGACTTAAGCTTCGCTACGGGAGAGAAAGTCTCATCATAGTCAACCCCTTTAACTTGTCGATAACCCTTTGTAACGCCCTCGATGCGGCTATAGCTCCCACGTGTCGAGGCACGACTTAGAGGCATAACCGCATTGAAAGCAATGTCGCAAGTCAGGCAGTCATTACAACATCCCATGTAATATAATAAAAGGGGGAGATAACATAGTTGGCTTACACTCGCCACGTCACATCAGAGTACATAAATAACATCCATCATACAAGACACTCATGGCCCGACTACGGTGCCAAAATAGAAAAGACCCCCCAACATGCGACAAGGTCCTGAATCGATAAACCCAACTAGGCACCACTACTGATCATCCGGAAAGGACACGTAGTATCGCTGAGAGTCCTCGTCGAACTCCCACTTGAGCTCGTAATCGTCAACTGGAGCAGAAACACCTGGACCTGCATCTGGAGTTGTAGTATCTGTGAGCCACAGGGACTCAGCAATCTCACACCCACGCGATCACGACTATTTAAGCTCATAGGAATGGATAAGGCAAATATATGTGGAGCTGCAGCAAGCGACTAGCATATGTGGTGGCTAACTTATACGCAAAAGAGAGCGAGAAGAGAAGGCGAAGCACGAGCGAGAAGCTAAAGGAACATCCTACGCAAGCATAACTCCAACACCGTGTCCACTTCCCGGACTCCGCCGAGATGGGGCCATCACGGTAACACACACGGTTGATTCATTTTAATTAAGTTTAGTTCAAGTCATCTACAACCGGACATTAACAAATTCCCCTCTGCCCATAACCGCGGGCACGGCTTTCGAAAGATCAATCCCTGCAGGGGAGTCCCAACTTAGCCCATGACAAGCTCTCACGGTCAACGAAGGAATAGACCTCCACCCAAGTCACACCGATCAGACTCGGTATCTTGGTACAACAAGATGATTCGACAGGTTAAAACAAGTCCAGCAACACCGCCCGAATGTGCCGACAAATCCCGATAGGAGCTGCACATATCTCTTTCTCAGGGCACACTCAGATGAGACTAGCTACGAGTAAAACCAACCCTCAAGTTTCCCCGAGGTGGCCCCGCAGGCAGCTCAGTTCGGACCAACACTCAGAGGGAGCACTGGCCCAAGGGGGGCTAAAATACGATGACCCTCGGGCTCCGGAAACCCAAGGGAAAAAGAGGCTAGGTGGCAAATGGTAAAACCAATGTTGGGCATTGCTGGAAAAGCTTTAATCAAGGCGAACTATCAAGGGGTTCCCATTATAACCCAACCGCGTAAGGGACGCAACAATCCGGGAACATAACACCGATATGACGGAAACTAGGGCGGCAAGAGTGGAACAAAACACTAGGCGAGAGGCCGAGCCTTCCACCCTTTACCAAGTATATAGATGCATTAAGATAACATAGCAATATAATGATATCCCAACAAGTAAATAAATGTTCCAACAAGGAACGGCTCCAATCTTCACCTGCAGCTAACAACGCTATAAGAAGGGCTGAGCAAAGCGGTAACATAGCCAATCAACGGTTTGCTGGGACAATGGTGGGTTAGAGGTTCAACATGGCAATTGGGAGGCTGACAAGCAAAAGGTAGGCATCGTAGCAGGGGCAAAGCAAAAGAGCGAGCAAACTAGCATAGCAAAGATAGTAGTGATTTCGAGGGTATGATCATCTTGCCTGCACAGTCCTCAGAGTTGCCTGGATCCTCACAAGCGAACTCAACGGGCTCCTCGGTAGCGAACTCGTCTCCCGGCTCTACCCAACAAGACAAACAAGCAACAAGGATACAATCAACCACGGGCAAGACCAAGCAATATGATGAAATGACGATATGCTATGCGGGATGCGATGCGGGATGCAAAATGCAAGATATGACAGGAAATGCATGAACCTGGCATCAACTTGGAAAACCAAGTGTGCCACTGGATAGAGGGGATGAAATCGCTTGAAAACGATATAAAGATCATTGGAATCGGAGCTACGGTTTGGAAATGGCGAGCGTTTTAAGATATGACACCGGTCTGCGATTAACAGCAAGTAGGCATCTAAATGCAACGAAATGAACATGCTACAGCCACCAAACATGAAAACAAAATACATGGCAGTGATGTACACAAGATGGTTGACAAAACACTAGCACTGAGCCATAGGCAAATTCATCTATTAAGAGGTTCAAACAAGCATGGCTAAAACGCAAATGCAAAACAGATTTCAGACTTGGTGAAATTAACACTAGTCTGAAATTTCAGATCACGATGCTCTCTTCGGAGCAGTAAAACAACATGATAGAAAACCTGAACATGACAAGTAAGAACATGGCCTGGAGCTACCCAACAAGCTTAAAAAAACACCCAAAGTGACCTGGGGCCAAAAGGGTTCACAAAATACTCTACCGAGCTCACGAACATCGCTCGAACACAATCAGTTTTCAGACTTAGTGAAAACTGAGACATGCTGAAATTTAACCCACGAAGGCATGTAAACGAGCTCGATGCACTCACTACGGTGCAAGTCATGGCAAGGAAAGCATACAACCAGCAATAAGGCATAAAGTTCTAGCTACACATGGCAAGAACGAAGGCATAGCATGCATGGAACACTAACGGTAGCATCGGCGAAATCGCAAACGAGTTGCCGATCTGCCCAGATTAACAACGAAGCAAAAGTTGAGCTCAATTGAGTCAACCTAGAGCACTCCACATATGCAAACAAAGACATGGATGGATAGAGCATAACATAAATATCAAAACTCCCTTACTGATCATCCTCAAAAGAGGCACGGATCATTAGGAAACGAGCTGGACATATAGCATCATGAACTAAAATATCCCAGACTTAGTGAAAATCACTAAGTCCCTGAAATCAGCAATCTCAGGTACCTCTCTTCGCAAGCTTGCACAAGACAACACACACATCCTAAAAATGCACGGGTGACACCTCTGGAAAGAAGACAAAATGCTTAACAATTCATCCCCAAGGGGCACAGGCATATCATGCACGAATTAAACATAGCAAAAATGACAAAAGTGCATGATGAACTAACGGATCTGCGATTTAACTCACGAAGCCTCCTTCTAACAGCACTTTGGGTATCAAGATGACATCAAATGCAAATGATGCAATGGAACGAAATGATGTACATGTCGAGGGGAAGATTTTGATATATCATATGCCCAAAACGGTGCTACGGTTGCGAAGATACAAGCAGTCAAAGATAGCACGAAAATTAGGGTTTCGGGGGAGAAAATCAACCGAAATATCCCAGATCCAGATCTGGATCGGGCACGGATACCGAGGCGGCGGCGGTACTGTTCACCGGCGACGACGGGGAAGGAGGCAGCGGCCGGCGACGAGGGGACCGGAGGGCGGGGCGGCGGTTGCCGGGGCGGCGCCGGCGTGGAGGCGGGCGGCGCGGC